>NC_088683.1:333934283-334234283 GCF_028017835.1 Emys orbicularis | reverse complement strand
TGGGTAGAGAAGGAACTGAGAGTAGTTTGCCCGCATGCCCCATGTATAGCCTTGGTGTCTGCCGCAGAGAGGCTTAGGGTGCATGTGCGGGTTGAATGGACACTGCTAGCTAGAAATGTCTGATCAACGGCTGGAGAGGTGCACACCTGAAGTGGAGCACCAATAGGGACACACATCTCAAAGAACTACTGTTACTGCACAGGGTGAGTAATCCATCTTCAGATGAAAAGGGCTATAGAATTGCAAAGTACTTCCCTCCTGTAATGCTGTATGATTGAAATAAGACCATGTATATCATTGATATTGCCACTGTTAGACAATTGCAACAAATCTTGTACAAAATATATTATGTAAGGTGTCAATGGAAAAGTTATGATTTGCTAAATAAGATTATCTTGTTTAAATCCATGTATCATCATTAGGGCTCTGTGCCTGTCCTGGAGGTCACAGATTCTGTGACTTTCCACGACTCTCCCATGATTTCTGCAGGGGCCAGTGTGGCTGACCCCAGAGCCGCCCACCCAGGTGGCCCCAGGACAACCACACCAGCCACTGCTGGAGTGGCCCTGGGGGCAGCCACACCAGCTGCTGCTCCAGTGGCCCCAGCCAGAGCAGCTGTGGTCAGCAGTCCCAGCCAGCTGGAGCAGCCATAGTCTGCGGCCCTGGGCAGCGGAGAAGCCGTGGTCTGCGGCCCCCAACAGCTGGTGCCGCTGGCCCAGAGTGCTCCCCTCCCCCAGCAGCAGTTCTTCCAGCACCCGCCCCCCTCAAGATTGAATCACACATATGGACAGGTCACTGGCCATGAATTTTTGTTTATTGTCCATGCCCTGTCTATGACTTTTACTAAAAGTACCAATAACTAAATCGTAGCCTTAATCATCACTGTATCTGAAGTTAGAATATTGGCTATATATCTGTAAAAAGCAACAGAGGGTCTTGTGGCACCTTTAAGACTAACAGATGTATTGGAGCATAAGCTTTCGTGGGTGAATGCCCACTTCGTAAGACGCATGCATTCACCCACGAAAGCTTATGCTCCATCTGTTAGTCTTAAAGGTGCCACAGGCCCCTCTGTTGCTTTTTACAGATCCAGACTAACACGGCTACCCCTCTGATACTTTGGCTATATATCTGTTTCCCAAATGTGTTTGTTCCTGGGGTAACACCCACCAGGTGAAATCTGCTTTGAAGCCAGACAGCTTTGTGTTGATGGTCCATTAAAGACATTTAACTCTTACAATTGGTCATAGAGGAAACTCATTCCATCAAGTAAGTCTTCCTGTGGACTCCTTAACACGGATATGGCCAATGGCTGCCCCTGTGAGTCAGCAAACCATGTAAGGACATGTGATATGCTCATGTTACCCTGGACTCCATCTTGTGCCAATAACTTTCCACAGACAGGGGCTGTGAGCTTTGATTGGGACAGTAAAATTTTAAGCACATGGCAGAGGATATAAAAGACCCATGAAACATTTCTGTGTTGCCTCTTTCCTGCTCTGATTCTCTGGACTATGGATTTACAACTAAAAGGAACATATTGGACGATTGACTGAGGAGCTTCCAATCTTTTGGAAGTTACCAGAGACTTTACAAGCCAGCAGTCTATAACGTCATTGCTACAAACCTGATACAAGAACATTGCCATTATTCTATGTACATGATCTATTAACCATTTTAATCCTCTTCTTTTTTTTCTTTATTAATAAACCTTTAGCTTTTAGTTACTAAAGGATTGGCAGGAGCATGAGTATTGGGTAAAATCTGAGTTATATATTGACCTGGCTATGTGCCTGATCTCTTGAGATCAGAAGAACCCTTTGATGAAATTGGTTTTCAATAACCACTCATCATAAAGGCTAGCATCTGGGTGGTGAAATAAGGGCTGGAATGTATAAGAAGACTGCATTTTTGACTTCTTGTTCACCAGTGTGGTGAGACTGTTACTGGTGTTGTGTAATCTAATGATAAAATAACCACCAGGTTGGAATGAGTCTGCCCTATTTCTCAAGAATTTGTCCTGAATCTGGCATCCTCAGCTGTGACCCACTGAGGAACGGTGACACTTCTCCCCCCTTCTGCCTCCCCCTGCCTCCAATAATTGATGTTCAGGTAAGAAAACAATAAATGAGCAGCCCTTCTTCTGACTTGCTTTTGAAACCACTCTGTAAAACAAAGACAGGAGCTTGAGAGTCTTATAATATTCATTCACCACAAAAATTACATGAAAAGAATGTTATTTGTGAGCAATATCTAGGAGATGTATAGTTTAGCTTTACAAATACTATTTGTCCTGCATTACCTAAAAGATACCTATGCACCATATTATAAAGCCATGAAGGGAGCACAAGACTGTAAATAGATATTAGAGAACCTGCCTAATAGTCCACTTTATAAGGTTTAATTTCTTGGTCACACTCAGAACTAGAAGAAGAGGTAATACTGGACAAATAGATATAATTCATCAGATAATTACTTTTGATGTAGGAAATCTGCTTCAGCAAGGACAAAAACACTTGGTGGGGGATCCACGAAGAGACTTGGGTATTGCAACGCTGAGCATCACAGCACCTAACTTTTAGGCACCTAGGAAATCACAGTCACAACACTGTGATCCTCAAAGCCGAGTTAGGCACCTAGGCTCCTTATACAATGAATGGGAAGAGATAGACATCTTAGAATGTGCTCCACAAAAGCCAGCCCACTAGGTGTGGAGCCACCTAAGCTAACCAATGCAAGATGCTGACAAGAGGAGGGTGTTATAAGCTCTGCGCCTCTCAGAGATAGGCACCTAACTCCAGGCTGCAGGGAGGCTCCTAGCTCTGAATAGCAATTCAAGAATTGGAATCAGTCTCTTGTAGTAGTTTTTTGTGGGAATGACTTTGGAGCCTACCTCACTCCACACAAAACAGCTGGAAGAGGAGGTGGTGCTGCTGCCCACCTTATAACTTTTAGCCCTGTGGTTACAGCCCACCCCCTCCAGGATATGGGAGATCCAGGTTAAATTCCCCACTCTGCCAGAGGGGAAAAAAGGATTTGACCATGAGTCTCCCACTTCTCAGGAGAGTGCTCAAGCCACTGAGTCATGAAACAGTTTGATGTAGGCTCCCTCAGTCTCTGCTTTTGCGTTTAAATAAATAAAAAAAAGTGGTTGAAGCAGGGGACTGGACCCAGGGGGGTCTCATCTCCAGGTGGGTACCCTAAACACTGCATTACAGTCTCTCTCTCTCTCTCTCTCTCTGGCCCTTGTAACTACTGAGCTAAAAGTTATAATGTGAGCACCACCATTTCCTCCAGCTGGATGTTGGCCTCAGAGGCCATGTACAGGATTTTGCCCAGCACGGGACTTAGGTAGCCAAATGCCTATCTTCTTCTGGTTCATGGATCACTCTGGGCTTAGGCAGGAGATGGGTGTCCAGATCAATAGAGGGAGGCAGCAGTGTGCATGCCCTGAGGCAGGAACAAAGGCCCCTAAGTAGCTTTTACTCTGGAAAAACATTGGCACCTACAGGGTTCAGTGGGTGTTTTGTGGATCGCAGTGGAGCCAAAACTGGGACTTAGGCTCCTAAACCCAAGACTTGGTACTTTCGTGGATCCCATCCTTGTTAATTAAAGAAATGATCGATGTTTCCCTGGGAACTTTAGTTATGATACATGTGCTGTGAATAACAATTCAAAAATATTGTTTCAGAAAAGTCTAAGTGCTTCAACAGCTTGGGAGAACATGCTTAGGCAGCCCTCTGATGGAAAAACTGCCTGAAATTGTTTTTCCTTTAACAGCGAAATGGATCTTCTATGTTTGCATTTTGATTTTATTTTATTTTTAGGCACAAATAACTTTGTGAAGGGTTATATGAATTACAGTCATTGTAGAGACTTAACTAATAATTCAGAAAAATTTAGTTTACAGCAGTTGTAATGTACTGTCAAAAGGAATAATGCATATGTTTTCCATGATGAATAACAGCAGTTTTGCTTCAAATCAGTTTCTTTTTTCATGTGGCAATTTCTGTGTCATTCGAATTGATCTTGAAGTGAAATGAGAACAGGCTGAAGTGCAGCTGGGAGATATGAGTCTATATTTCTTAATCCAGGGGAACTAAAACATGCCCATACACATAAAAAGATTAATTAGGGAGACAGGAAGGGTTCAGATCTCTTACAATAATCTCTTCTGTGACAGGCATCAAATATTAATTCACTTGTTCTATTCTGATGAAATCCAGTCCTTGTGATAGTTAATCAGGCACCCTATGAATTACCATGACATCTATATCCCGGTCAGATACTAAATCAGTTTTTGTGGTCAAGTGAAATGTGTTCTACTAACAAAGTTTATAAATCTGAGGAAAGAAACTCCAAAGAGAAATAGAATTTACCTAAAATACATGAAAAGAATATACAGACCACCCCTGAAAAATAATTTTAAATACAAGGGTAATAAACCCTATTCTGCTGTGCACATTTTACATTTTCACCAGCTTGATAAAAGGAAAGGTTGCACTTAGACTTTTCTGTTAACAGTGTGTTTAGACCCAATCTGAATTCCACAAAGGCATTGAGATTTGCCTGACTTGGGACTTCAAGATGCCTCTGGTGGCAACATGTAGTATATGTGGACAGGCAATGTCCACATTGTTGTGTGTAGCTACACGTGTCAGTGAAAGGTTCTGGCAGGGGGGAGGCAGTGAGGAAAGGCTCCGGCAGCTCCCTGCTGCCAGTGCCTTTCCCCACTGCAGGAAGCTGCCGTAGCCTTTCACGGCAGCTTCCTCTCAGCCAGAGCCTTTCCTCACTAATGGGGTCTTTCCCTGTGATGAGGAAAGGCTCCAGCAGTGTGGAGCTACCAGACCCTTTTCCTCCTGCCACCCTCCTACCAGAGCCCTTTCCCTTTCCTGTAGTGGGGAAAGACTGGCAGCAGGGAGGCAGCGTGACTAAAAATAGCAGTGTAGACGGGGGAGGTACTGCGTGGGCATGTAGAAAGCTGGGTAGGGCACATACCCCCAGGGTTCAGGAGTGTCTTTACTTCCCTAAGCAGTGCCTCACCATCTACACTGCTATTTATACCCATGCTGGGGGGGGGGGGGGGCAAACTTACTGACCCTCTGAGTTGCATATGACAATCTTCCGACGTTGAGGGCCAGGGCGTGTCTGCTGGGTCTTGGGGCTTCAGCCCTGCTGGGAGGGGGGGATCTCAGGCTTCAGCCCCATGGGAGGTGCCTGCCAGGGCTCAGGGCTGAAGCCCCACTTCTGCCAAAGTCCCAAGCCCCATGGGGCTGAAGCACCAAGACCTCCCTCCCCACTGGGCAGAATCAGAGCTGACACATTGGGGGAGGGGAGAGGGCACATGGGGTCATGTGCCCCCTCCCCCCCGATTTTTGCCAGGGTTTGCTGGCCCCAGTTGGTCACAATCACAGCAGCTGCTGGAGCCAGCAAACTGGGAGCTGCTGCTGCTGTGGGAACTGCAGGGAGAGCGGCTGCTTTTGCTGCTGCCTCTCCCTGGGGAGCAAAAGCAGCAGCCCCTCCCTGCAGCTCCCAGCTGTTTGCTGCTGCCTCTCCATGCAGTGCTAACATCTGGGAGCTGCAGGGAGGGGCTGCTGAGGGTAAGAGCCGGGCATGACTCAAGCTGTTGGAGGAGCCGAATCTTTAAATTGTGCCCCACCCTTTTCAGCAGGCACCAGTCATCTCTGGCAGAAGCTCCTAGCCTCACCACCAGGCAGAAGCCCTAAGCTCTGCCTACCAGTCTGTTAGGTGGAGAATGGGTGGGCGTGGGAGGCTCGTGAGCAGCACTTTAACTGTATAAGAGCCGCACGTGATTTGCAAGCTGCAGTTTGGCCACCCCTGATATATATTCTACACCTGCAGTAAGGAGTGTTCAGAGTAGACATGCTCTTTGGGTGAAATTTACTCCTATGCAGGGAGCCTGCTCAAGTCTTATGCACCACTTAAACTGTGATTTGGAGGGCATAAATAGGGCAAATGCCTTGTGTTGTGTCTGCTGGAGAAGGGTGAATTTTAGCTGTATGTCCGAGATACCTTTTATAGAGGTAATTAACACAGACTGTTCCCAGGGCTTTGCACATTCCTGCTGATTAAAATAAATAATGCTGCTTTAGGCATCACTGCGGAAAGTAGCAGAATGTTTCCCTAAATGACTGGGCAAAAACAAAACAGAAAAAGGATTTGTATGGTAAGACTTAAAGGTTGTATTATAAATAGTAAAGTAAACTAGGGTTACCATATTTTGAGTGTCCAAAAAGAGGACACTCCACGGGGCCCCGGCCCCGCCCCCAGCCCTGCCCCTGCCCCTGCCCCCCTCCCCAACTCCGCCCCCTCCCCTGCTTCCCGCGAACATTTGATTTGCGGGAAGCCTGAAGCAGGCAGCAGGTAAGCTGGGGGGAGGAGGCGCGGCCCAATCTGGCCCCCCCAACCAAGCGGCTCCCTCCGGCGGCCGGCCCCGGCCCCAGTCTCCAGCCTGGCTCGGCTCCTGGGGTGCCGGCCCCGGGCCAGCCCCCGGCCGAGCACCCCTGGGCCAGCACCGCCGGCCCCCGGCCCGGCCCCGCACCGCCGGCCCCCGGCCCAGCACTGCCGGCCCCGGCCCCCGGCCCAGCGGCCCCGGCCCCGGCCCAGCACACCCAGCCCCGGCCCGGCCCCAGCCCCCGGCCCTGCACCGCCGGGCCAGCCCCCAGCCGAGCACCCCCGGCCCAGCACCGCCGGCCCCGGCCCGGCCCCCGGCCCGGCCCCCGGCCCAGCACCGCTGGCCCCTCCCTATTTTCCTGGACATGTTCGGCTTTTTGGGATTTCCCCCCGGACGGGGATTTGAGGCCCAAAAAGCCGGACATGTCCGGGAAAATCCGGACGTATGGTAACCCTAAGTAAACAAGGCATTTAAAGGGCAAGCAGAAAGTGTTACTATCTTCGCAACTCTGGAAGGGAAATATTTCTGGGCTTAGGTTTTGTTTTGTAAGCAGCTGAAATATTTTAATCACTTACTTTTTTGTTAATTTGCTTTTCATTTAAACAGAGGGTCTCATGCACTCCTTACTCCGGCACGTCACCAAAATTGTTGTAGGACTCCAGCTTTGGTTCTGTACTCTTTAGCTAATTATAATGAAAAATTGATTTATTTTACTTTGTCCATAAAGGACTTGTGAGGGAGTGTGCACTCCACAAAGGATTGGAAGGGGTTAAGATGGCCAGGTAGGCTTATTAACTCTACAGGCTGCACCTGGAGGGAAAGTCAAGGAGCAGGGAGAATCAGGGGTGGTAGGAAGCAATTTAGGGAAGGAGCAGTGAGGACTTGGAGAGTAAAGCCCAGAACTGCTGGATTGAAGATCCCTGGACAGGAACCCAGAGTAGAGGGGGACCCTGGGTTCTTCCTACGAGCCACTGAATGGAAAGACAGCCTGGGGCTGCTGAAGGAAAGACTTTGATATCCCGTGGAAGAGGGGAGTTCTGAATGACCTGGCTGGAGGGCTGAGTCATGAAGAGGACACTGTGGTTCCTGGAGTTGCTGCAGACCAGAGAGAGATGGTGTGATGCGGACAACCATGGGAAGGGGTGTTGGCCTTGAGAGCTAATCCCCAGAGTGATCGGGGGAGGCGCCAGACAAGCGGTGAGTGGTGCGCCCTGTAATGGGGCTGAATACAGAACATAAAATAGAACCTCTATGGCTTCAGCAGAAAATCCCCATGTGCCATATTTAGTCTCTGTCTCATGTGGGGAAATCCTGTTTCTGAAATGAACATTGGCTTCTCTCTGTGATATAGCAACTTGGAGAACTCCTCCCCTAGTGCAAATTAGCATAGCTCCAAGTTAATCGCAGTGGGGCTACACTGACTTACAACAGTTGAGGATCTATCCCTAAGGGTTTTAACCAAGTATGGCACATTATAAGCCTACGGTTGCTGGCAGTCATTTCATTGGGAGTAAAGGGAGTGAAATATGTTCATGTGGTCATTGTGCTGATGAAAGAGAGAATTTTAGACCTGACAGCAGAAGAAATTAAATACCATGCCTGGACGCGATTGAGGAAAAGAAGAAAAAGGAAAGCAGATGAAGACATAAAGGAATTGTTTTTAAAAAAATAATATTACTATAACAAATGTTAAAAGGAGTCGGTGTAGTTAAACAATGTCTAGCTTTTCCTGTTGTCGTTTGATTGGTTCTCAGTACTAGCCAATTTGTAGCAATAGAAACCAAGAAAGAGGATTGAGTTTGATTTTTTTTTTTTTGCCCATAAATTTTTAGTGCATCTCAGATATAATGTACAGTGTGCCAGAGAAAAATCAATACCATCATGACAGTGCATCCTTAAAATATATTTAGGCTCACAGTTCAGAAAAAGAATCCAGATAAAATAAGTGCTTTTACAAACAAAACAGAGTACAGTAACTCCTCACTAATGTTGTAGTTATGTTCCTGAAAAATGTGACTTTAAGCAACATGATGCTAAGTGAATCCAATTTCCCTGTAAGATTTAATGTAAATGAGGGGGTTAGGTTCCAGGGAAATTTTTTTCACCAGACAAAAATCTATCTAATCTATCTATTGTGTATATATTGCAGGGAGGGATAGCTCAGTGGTTTGAGCATTGCCCTGTTAAACCCAGGGTTGTGAGTTCAATTCTTTAGGTCCCCATTTAGGGATCTGGGGCAAAAAAAATAGTTGGGGATTGGTGGTGTTTTGAGCAGGGGATTGGACTAGATGACCTCCTGAGGTCCCTTCTAACCCTGATATTATATATACATATACACACACAGAGTATAAGTTTTAAACAAACAATTTAATACTGGTATACAGTGGTGATGATGATTGTGAAGCTTGGTTGAGGTTGAGGTGGAGGAGTCAGAGGGTGGGATATTTTCCAGGGAATGCCATACTGCTAAATGATGAACTAGCATTTGGCTGAGCCCTCAAGGGTTAACTCATTGTTAATGTAGCCTCACGCTACAAGGCAGCAGGCATGGAGGGAGGGGAGAGAGCATAGCAGACAGAGACAGACACACACACTGTGTGTGTGTGTGAGAGATGCACATTTCCCCTTTAAGTAGCTGACCCCAGTCTTAAGTACACTGCCTTGTTAATTAGATCAGCTTGCTGAGACCCCAGCTGCTGCCTGGAAGCTCCCTCCATCCTGAACCCTGTCGTGTGTCCCCCCTGCTCTATGGTAAGTGGGGTGTAGGGGGAAGGGGGACACCCTGACATTAGCCCCCCACTTTCCCCCTCCTTCCACACAGCAAGCAGGAGTCTCTGGGAGCAGCTCCAAGGCAGAGAGCAGGAGCAGCACATGGCAGTGGGGGGAGGGACAGCTGAATGCCGGCAACTGCTAGCCTGCTGGGCAGCTGCAGCACAGGGAACTTAGGGGGAGCTGATGGGGGGGCTGCCAGTCCACCCTGATTACAAGCCCCCACCAGCTAGCTGCAAGGGGCTGCTCTTCCTGCAAGCAGTGGACAAAGCAAGCGGCTGCCAAACGATGTTAGAAGGGAGCACTGCGCAACTTTAAATGAGCATGTTCCCTAATTGATCAGCAACGTAACAACGAAACAAGGTTAACCGGATGACTTTAAGTGAGGAGTTACTGTATTTGTTTTTGGTGGATTGGTAGGTGGCAAGAGAGATGCAATTTAGAAAATCTCATGGGTTGCATCACAGCCAAATAACTATCCTGAAAATGGTACTAGGAAGATGCTCTGCTCAGAAAGGCAGATCTCACGGCCCTCTTTGAAAAATATGGGATATAATCTTCAGAAATCTTGTCTAAATCCCCTCTCCTAGTCAACGCTGCGGCCGGTCACTAGACATGCACGCTGATATTTCTGACTACCCGTAGAAGAATATTACTGGTGAGTAGCAGGAGTATAAGCTTTTTTTAAAAAATCAGAGTTTGAGCTCCTCTGAACCTTCCCCCATAGTGCTGAGATCCCCTTAAACCTGCCAGAGAAGAATCCCTGCTCCAGGGGAGCTGCTGATCTCTGCAGGGCAGACTCCTCCCCCAGATGCTTGCCTGCTAAAGAGTGCAGGAGTGAAACTTCCCTCCTGTGCTCCTGCCAGGGCCACAGCTAGGATAACTCCTGAGTGCCCCCTGGGAATTTGGGATTAGAGCAAACCAGGCCGGATGGCGGCCAGGATTCAGTCCACCACCTGATATGTAAATTGGTACTGACCTTGAAACTGAGGAAGGGCAGTTTACATTTGCTCAGGGAAGAAAACAGCAGCTAGTGGAGAGATTCAACGAGGAATCCGTGTACATCAATATCAGCATATAACAATTTTGCACCAAGTACATCTCTACCCCGATATAACGCGACCCGATATAACATGAATTCGGATATAACGTGGTAAAGCGGTGCTCCGGGGGGGGGCTGCGCACTCCGGCAGATCAAAGCAAGTTCGATATAACGCAGTTTCACCTATAACGCAGTAAGATTTTTTTGGCTCCCGAGGACAGCGTTATATCAGGGTAGAGGTATACCTGCGTATATTCTTATGTAGAACAATGTTGTGCCAAGTATAGGTGTTGTTATACAGTAATACCACACCTAATATCTCTGTGCACCCTCTCACTGTACATGTACATTTATGGACATATTGTAGTAAACTGTAAATATTCCTGTAAAAGTAACCAAAAAAGAGACCATAAATACCCCTATTTGCTTGGGAGGTGTGTACATCAGATCATTAGTCAATGTCTAGTACACTGCCTAAAGGAGAATTCTGACTATTGAGTTTTTGTTTTGTTGGGGAAGGAGGAATTGACTCATGGTGGATTTGCTATTTTTACGAATTATATATAAACTGAGACTTTTTACAGCTCTATTAAAATACCTACAGCTGTTGGTTAGGCTTTCTCTGTATAAACCCAAAGGAAAATATAAAAAATAAATAAATATAATGGTTATGGTACAGAACTGGGAGCCTGAGCTTCTAGGTTCTATTCCTGGCTCTATTAAAGTCATGCTGTGTGATGTAGGCAAGCAATTGAAATTCTGGCCTTGATTCTCCAGTACTTTGCATCTAATGTTGCCATTTACACCTGTGCAAAGTGAATGACTGGGTAAAGTTCTGATAATGTATTGTTTTACACCCAGTTTGCTCGGGGGTACAAGGTGGAAGCAATGTCTCAATTTCACCATCTGTATAATGGAGATAATACTTCTCAACCACACAGCCGTGTTGAGAGGCTTGTTTAGTGTACGTAAAACATTTGGTGACCCTCAGATCAAAAGCACTCTAGAAATGCAAAGCATTAGTCTTAGCATAATCATTAAAGGAAAAGCTACAGTTATGAGAATAATCTGGTAATAGATCATGTGCCCTCGGAAAATGGGAAATCATCGACCTTAGAGAGATTCAGGGACCATCTCTCAGGGCTGGTTTAGAGAGGGAGTGTGTGGTCTAGTAGATAGGGAACTAGAGTGGCAGTCAGGAGACCTAGGGTATGTCCACATTGCAATTAGACACCCATGGCTGGCCCCTGCCAGCTGACTCAGGCATGCAGGGCTCAGGCTAAGGGGCTATTTAATTACGGTGTAGATGTTTGGGCTTGGGCTGCAGCCCAAGCTCTGGGACCCTCCCATCTTGCGGGGTCCTAAAGCCCGGACTCCAGCCGAAGCCTGAACATCTGCACCATAATTAAACAGCCCCTTAGCCCAAACCCTGCAAGCCCAAGTCAGCTGGCAGGGGCCAGCTGCAGGTTTTTAATTGCAACGTGGACATACCCTTAAGTTCTATTCCTGGCCCTGCTGCTTAGGCCTTTTATAAAGTCACTTCATCTCTCTGTGCCTTTGTCTTTCCACCCTTTGTCTGTCTTGTCTAGGTAGATTGTAAGTGCTTTGAGGAAGGGACGATTTCATATTATGTTTGCACCATAACTGACACAACAGAGCTCAGATGGAGCCACTAGACTCTACAGAGATAAAAATACTAATAATTTAGGGATAATTAAAACTATCACATGACAAACCAGATATTCTAACTGAAGCTCCTTCACACTGAAATGGTGTTATTCTGTGCTACAGGAGATCACTGTATGTCATTGTCATGATATAAAACATTGTTCTTCATAGACAGGTAATGTGCTAAATGGCTCTGTACTTCCATTGGACGGCTACAGTGCGTAGACAAGCCCCTGCTTGATGGTTTTGCCATCTGTCAAGGCTGAATCCCCATTCTGACACTTCGAGTGCAGAAGGTGGGGACCCGCAAGGATTTTAAAAATTAATATTTGCCACTCCAGGCTTGTATTACACTCCCAGGGTTACAGCTTTTCTCTGACCTTGGCTTGGTAAATGCTGCCACCACCCAAATGCAAAAAAACCCGTTGGTCCCAGGAAGGAGCACTTGGGAATTCCTCCCTGTGGGGTCCTCAAGCCCTTTCACCCCCCTTTGGGGAAGAGCTGAGAAAGAAAACAAAGGAAATTAGCTGTGGCCACGAGCTAATCAAACAACATGCACAAACCTTTTAGGACACCAAAAATCCAATCCTATTCTTAAAAAAGGTAATTTTTTTATTAAAAACAAAAAGGAAAAAATTACACCTGGAACTTAGGCTTTTTGCTAGATCTTAAAAGAAACAATTACAAAAATTAAACTCCCAAAATAGCTTTCTTAGGGGTTCAGTTTAAAGATTACAAGCAAACAAAAGCATCTGGGATTAGCACAGAGGAAATCCACAAATCAAAATAAAAAACTTGATTGTGTCTAATTAAACATTCCCTATCCAAATAATTACGTCTAGGGATGGAAGATGAATTTTCATACCTGGTTCAAGCCTTACACAGCATTGCTGTTCCGTCACTGCAGCCCAGAGAACAACAGTCAATGGGAAAGTTTCTTTCCCAATTTTAAATGTTCTAGCCTTCCCATTGGCTCTTTTGGTCAGGTGCCCACTCCTTTTTTTTTTTTTTTTTTTTTGCGCCTGTGGGCTTGTTCACCCTTTACCGGTAAAGCAAGCAGAGAACAGATCAAGAGGAATTTTACAGCTAACTGGCTGGCTGGGTGTCCATCAAAGGGAGCTACTCCTCCTCCCCACCCCTTCATGTATCACACCATCACATGCTGCACTTCTCTGCATAACCTACAGGTGGTTTTCAGTTGGCATTTGTAAGTAGTTTCATGCCTGCCTGCTCCTCCATTCAAATTAGTAGCGCTAATAAAATTATGGATTATGCAAGCCAGAAATGTTTACACAGTGGAAAGCATGCCAAAGGCTCAACAATAGTATCATAACTTCATTAAAGCAGGAGTGTACTGTATGGCCTAAATGATAATTTGTTTGTGCTACAGTATGTGGTCCCTGCTTATCTTGCATCCTGTTTAACATACTGCCTCCCAGCCATAAGGCTTTGCTCCTTTGCTTGTCAGGATCTCCCAATATGTGGTCTGGGCAGGAGTGGAGCATGGAGCAAGACAGACCCCGATCACTGCCCCAGACTGACCATGGGTGAGAGACACCCGGTGGTCCACTAACCCCCATGAGCAGCCGGGGCCTCAGCAAGGAGGTGGAAGCAGGACTGCTGACACAACTTTGCCTCCTCTCCATCCCAGAATGTTTCTGAAATGATGCACCTGATGACTGAGCATGTTACATCCCCTCACAGCTCCTACATGCCCAGTCGATCAGTGTTATCCCCATACAGCGACTGACCAGGCTCCATCCCTCACAGCTCCTAGTGCTGACCAAACTGTACATGTATCATCCCCACAGAATGACTGAGCATATTCCATCCCAGGGCACAGGTGGGGGCTCAGAAGGACCTACGCTGTAATGGCTGTTCTCAGCTGCTCTGGGCCAGGGACGGGGTCGGGCTAGGCACTAGAACTGACAGCAGGAACCTCTCTCCTGTGCTCTCATGACCCTCTTCTGGGCCCAGGCAGCACAGAGGAGGAAGCCGTCTGATTCGAATGTGGAGGGGGAAAAAGCCAGCTGGGAAGGAGGGAAAGGAGTAGATTGGGACAAGGAGTCTGGTGAGATGCGGACTGGTGAGGGGGGAAAATGTGACTAAGGCTTTGAGGGGGTGACTGAGACTGGCTGGGTTAGGAGTCTGGGGCTGGAGGGGAGGGAAGGCTGGGACTGCATGGGAGGGAGGCTGGCACTGGGGGCTGGTGGGGAAAATGGGGGTGGAGATACTCAGATCAGACCAGGAGCTGGTGGAGAGGTGAGACTGGAATTGGATGGTCAGGGAAACTGGCAGTAGGAACCAGAGGCAGGGGGGATGAGGGCAATGGGGAGGAGAGCGAGATCTGACAAGCAGCTGGTATGCAGGTCCAGAACTGGATCTGACTGGGCAAAGGGACTGGGACTAGAAGCCAGAAAGGAGGTCTGGGGGGAGACTAAGATTGAATGAGCAGTGCTGTGAGGGAGAGTGAGACAGGGAACCAGTGATGGGGAGGAAGGGATAGAGAGAGAGATTGGGTGGGAAGGGGGAACTGGGACTGGCTAAATAAGGAGATTAGAGCTGGGCATGGAGAGGGGAAGAGACTGTAATTTGAGGGTGGGGGTGGAGATTGGAATTTGGACAGTGAGCCCAGAGGGGGACACTAGGATTGGCCAGGTAAAGAGAATGGGACTGGGACAAGGAGCTGGGAAACAGAACTGGGCAAGAACAGATTGGAGGGGTTGAGCTTGGGAGGAATGGGCAGAAGAGTCTGTGCCCGCTAGACACACTTCCCTCGAGAGCCTGAAATGAAACTCAAGATTCTTGAGTCCCACCATATTGGTCCCTTCTGACCTTAAAGTCTATGAGTCATTCCTCTGCTGTCAGCTAATACCTGTAAAACCCACTGGCAACATGAGTGTCTCATTCCCCTTCTAGTGCTGATCCACAGAAAGCACTAGTAGGTTATTATCCTGTATTAGCTCAGGTGGCAGAGGTCTGTGTGGTGGACATAGAGGTTCCAATCCTGCTGATGACCCATGTGGGTGTCAATATGATACCACATGAGGGAATTTTTGTTTTTTTTCAGTTTGCTTTTTCAAAACAAGGAAGTTGTATCCAAAAATGTTAAAAGAACATTACTAAGGTTGCACAGTCAAGCATTAAGAAGTTAGGAAATGCCAGAATTAAGATTGCCTGTGTAACTTTAACTCAGCTTCATTGTGCATGTGCATTGTGATTGTCTTTAATGACATGATGATGTACTATTTTTTTCCACAGGACTACTACCTCATTCAGTGCACAGGATGGACATCCTCTGGGGAAGAATCGGTTATGTGGTAAAGGAGGTTGTTGTCTATAGGATCCCTACCTCATTTGTTACAGAAGTTGGAAGCTGTGTAGTGAATGTGGCAGGGAAGTGAAGGAAGAAAAGGACGATGTCACCACAGAATTCCTGTGTGGTGCTGGGTAAGTAACTTAAACCAAACTTTTCAGAAGTGGTTAATAAATGTTCCTTATATTCTGGGTGCCCAACTTGAGACCAGGAATCTCATTTGCAGAAGTGTTGAGCACTCACAACTACAACTCAAGTCTATGGGAGTTGTGCTTGAACTTATAAAGTGCTGTATAATGGGAAGTACTCTGAAAAATCACAGTCCAACTCTCTCAAATTGGGTACCCAAAATTAAAGTGGAGACTTTTTTGATCTCAATCCCTCTGTACCTCAGCTTCCCATCTGTAAAATGAGGATAATATCACCCGCTCATGTCAGAGGAGTTTTGTGAAGATATTTAATGTTCGTGAATCACTTGGGTATTATAGTGATGAGTGGCATAGAAAAAAGCCTATGAGGAAATTAATAATTCTATCTTTGGAGCAGGGTTTGACTAGTGTGTAGTAAATAGTAATGAATAGGCCGATTTTGGGTTGCTGACATTTTAATATTTGTAACTTTTATCAATGAATTATATGAACAATTAGTGAACTGACTCAACAGAATCAGTGCTGTTCAATAACTTCATCCAATGAGTTTAATATTTTTCATGTCTGAGTATGAAGGAGGACAAGACAGTTTAACATTTACATTGGGCCTGTTGACGCTGGTCGAAGGCTTTCAAGTTAATAAAAAAACGAACGCTAATGCCACAGTGTGTCAAAATGAAAACAAAGCTGCATTCCAGTGTGTGTATGAACATTTTTGAATATAATTAGAGCATGTGATGAGGTTATTCAACATTGGTTAAAATGGCACGTAAAGTGTAATTTATTATTATTTTAATAATTCATGCTCTGAAAGTAGAAAGTGGTTTTATAGAGGGATCAAAGCATGGCTGATGGCAAGAGGCCAGGACTGCTAAGCTGCAGTATTTGGATAAATCCTTAAGTATCTGGCAAAGAAGCAAACTATCATTTGTTAGGTAAATGGTTTTGAAAGACTGCATATTGTATCATTACGGCACATGAATCATTTATGTACAAATAAAAACAGTGACTTAATTACTCATAAGAGAAGAAAAACTTCATATTTCACTGTTTTCTTTAGAAAAGAACAAGTCTAAAGCATCTTCCAGTGAAAATACAGCTCTTTAGAAAATGTACAATGAGCAACTGCAACTCTGACTCCAATATCTATCTAGTAAAGTATGTACATCAATTAGCCATGCTATCTGTGGTGGTGGACACTGACCTATTGAGAACTGAATTGAAATCAGAGGCTTACTTCATATGGACAATAAGCAGCATGATGGTCATCAGTGAATGTGTAAGGTTGCTTTAGAACTGAAATGCTGTGTACCCCATTGCTGATCTCCTGAGCCTTTTAGCCTCTTGACATTGAATCTGTTTATCCCTCACTCCTGTTTTAAATGTTCAATATTAAAGAGAAATTGGGTAGTACCAGCAGGTGTTAGGGGGATTAAGGAAGTGTGTGTCTGTGTGTGTGTACATATGTATCTCTATCTACATACATATATATGCACTAAGGATCAGGCGCTTAACTAGGCATCTAATTTTGGAGTATTTCTGAGCCCCCTGGCTTCTTCATTTACAGGAACAGTATTCAGATTAGTCTGTAGTAGATTCTCTGCTCCTAGGGGGAGACAGGGAAAGGAGGACATTGTACAGAGGGGAAGGTTACAGTTAGAGTAGGGAAGATGGGATGGTTTAAGCAGGAAAGTCTTTGTATGGATTCTGTTAGGTGTGATGCAATTTTTAGTTTACACAGCTGTCCCTGATTCACAATGGGAAAGGACTTGGTCCACAAAGATGTCAGAACACCCACCTGACCCACATTTGCAAGCTAAAGCACCCAAATAGGAGCAGCAAAGTTGCCAACATTCTCTTTGATACTTTCTTCCTTTGGATTACAATGGGGTTTTTCTGTCACTACTGGGAGTCAAAATCAAGAATTCCCACATTAAGCTTTTGCACAAAAATCTTTGTTTTTTTAAAAATAATCTTCCTGACTTGTCTCAGCTGTAAAAGGAGAAAACAAAAACAAACTAGACTTCTCTTTCATTTTTGTTCTAGGCTCACAAGGGCTTTTCCTCTCCCTGACTCACATCAGATATAATCACAAAATCTTAGTCCCTGGAATGCGTTCTGGACAAAAGCCACCTAAAGTTGCTCTCCTCGTTCCATCTATTAAGCTCACAAGTATTTTATGGCTTCAACTTTTGTCCTTCATCTGCTTTTTGTAAAAAGTTCTTACAGTTGATGTCTCAGCAGGCCAATTGGCTTCTACACCCTCCAGTGCCTCAATAGGTTATTTTTAGGATGACTCTTCATTACCTCCATGTGTGTACATTCTATTCAGACTCTTTTTGGAAAAACAAGTTTACAGAGTTGATGCCAGATAACTTATGAGCTTTGAGAGGCTTATGTGAAGAGTGCTTCCGAATAAGGTCCCAGTGCTGCAAAGTGAACCATATGTATGGACATGTTTGCCAACATAGACCCCACTGAAGTCAGTGGGGCTTTGCACAGGCACAGGTGCCTGCCCACACAGTTCTCATTGCAGGATCTGGAGCGACGTGTATGGATAACATAGGCCTGCTCCTAAGTGCATTGAAATTGATAAAAAGACTCCAATTGACTTTAGGTATTGGATCAGGTCTGTAGGAGCTGGTGAGCTGTGTTATGCTTAAGATAGTGTTTATGGTTTGGGTTCAAGTTGAAATTACGGTTTGGATGTGATCGTGCCAAAATCTTGCCTTTCTCAAGATTTCAGTCTAAAATGGCAGAAATCTCATGAGATAAACTAATGAAATGAGATTTCTAAAATGTGAGTTGTCTCCTGTAGGCTTCTAGTGCAAGGATTTACACAGAATAATTTTCCATTTTATCTGAATGTAGTAATTTCATTTAAAAAATAGTATATTTCTGGTAATTCCACCCCCCCCTCGAGGTTTAGATTACTTATATATTTCCGTTCTTCCTACTCCTCTCTCTATGCAATTTGATGCTCTTTATTACTATTTATTTTGTGGAACTACAGAATGTTTGTGTGTGAGGCTTGTTTTCCTTGTTTGGGGATTTGTTGAAAACTTGTCCTGTTTTCTCATTTAGTTTTCTTTTCAGAATAAATTATGTCCAGATTCTAAGATGGTGTAACTTGATGTAACTCCATTACAGTCAATGGAGCGACACTGAATTACACCAGCTTAAATCTGGCCCTATATTTCTTGAAATAATGACTTCATTTTAAAACCAACTCCCTGTTCTGACACTTTTCAGATGGCTTTGTTTTGACTGAAATTACAATATGCCCATCAAAAATCTAATGGGGCACATAAAACAACTTATTCCAGGTAAGTGGAAAGTTGTTTTTACTGTTAGAAGCCATTTAGGAATTCTGAGAACCATTGTTATTTAAGCTATATTTATAATGTTTATCTAAATGGTAATGAGACCATTAGTGTGTGTGTGTACATGCTTGTCACTTAAGTATTACTTTTCAGAAAATTGTAAGGGGAAATGCCCGGATCAGCTGATAAAAAATTTACAGCTTTCTAAAGTAAAATTTCTAATCTGCCTCTCTCAACATCTAGAATTTTTTTGAAAAACATTTTTCCCCTCAAGGAAATGTTTGAGTCTTTGAGCAAGTACTGTCTGTATTATGCATCTAGTACATAAAGGAATAAATGGAGCCAAAAACTTACCCCATTTCCTTTGTTGTATAATAGGAGAATTTTTCTTCCTTGAAATATTTATGTTCTATATTCCTAGATAGTAACATATTTCACATAAGCAAAAGGTTAAGAAAATAAGGACGGCCATCCTGTGTCAGACCAATGGTCCCTCTAGTCCAATATCGTGTCTTCCAACAGTAGCCGATGCCAGATGCTTCAGAGGGAATGAATAGAAGAGGGCAATTTATTGAGAGATCCATCCCCTGTCGTCGAGTCCCATCTTCTGTCAGTCAGAGGGCTGCATCCCTGACCATTTTGGCTAATAGCCATTGGTGGTCCTATCCTCCATGAACTTCTCTGATTCTTTTCTGAACCCAGTTATACTTCTGGCCTTCACAATGTCCCCTGGCAACAGGTTGACTGTGTGTTGCGTAATGAAATATTTTCTTATGTTTGTTTTTAACCCTGCTGCCTATTAATTTCATTGGGTGACCCCTGCTTCATGTGTTATGTGAAGGGGTAAATAACACTTCCTTATTCACTTTCTCCACCCATTCATGATTTTACAGATGTCTATCATATCCCCCATTAGTCATCTCTTTTCTAAGATGAAGAGACCCAGTCTTTTTAATCTCTCCTCATATACCCCTAATAATTTTTGCTGCCCTTCTCTGTACTTTTTCCAATTCTACCTTTTCTGAGATTGGCCCAACATAACTGCACACAGTATTGAAGGACTGGGAGTACCATGGATTTATATTGTGGCTTCATGATAATTTCTGTTCTATTATCCTTTTCCTAATGGATCCTAACATTGTTAGCTTTTTTTGACTACTGCTGCATATTGAGCAGATATTTTCAGAGAATGATCCATAATGACTCCAAGATCTTTCTTGAGTGGTAACAGCTATTTAGACCCATCATTTTGTACATCTAGTTGGGAATATGTTTTCCAATGAGCATTACTTTGCATTTTATCAACATTGAATTTCATCTGCCGTTTTGGTGCTCAGTCACCTAGTTTTGTGAGATCCCTCTGTAACTCTTCACAGTCTGCTTTGGACTTACAAACTTATTCAAGATAGCTATCATCTGCAAACTTTGCAACCTCACTGTTTATCTCTTTTTTCCAGATCATTTATGAATATGTTGAACAACACTGGTCCCAGTACAGGTCCTTGGGAGCCCCCACTATTGACCTCTCTCCACTGTGAAAACAGACCATTTGTTCCTACCCTTTGTTTCATATCTTTTAACTAGTTACTGATCCATGAGAGGACCTTCCCTCCTTTTTCTTGATTGCCTACCTTGCTTAAGAGCCTTTGGGAAGGGAGCTTATCAAAGGCTTCCTGAAAGTCTAAGTACAGTAGGTCCACTGGATCACCCTTGTCCACATTTGTTTATCCCCTCAAAGAATTATAGTAGATTGGTGAGGCATGATTTCCCTTTACAAAAGCCGTGTTGACTCTTCCCCCAACAAATTGTGTTAATCTATGTGCTGATTGTAATACAGCAGGGCCAGAAGGCAGCAGGAGAGCGATTGATGGGAGGTATATAAGCCCTAGGATGATCAGTCCACAGGAAATAAGGCTCTGAGAGGTTACTACAGGGTAATTAGAGCACCTGGAGTAAATTAACGACCCCCCCCCCCCCCGAGACCTGATTAAAAACTCCTGCTTCAGTCAGACAGGGGAAGGGAAAGAAAGTTGACTAGAGTTGGAGGAGTACTCTTGTTAACCAGAAGACCAGAGTACCAGAGGAAGGGAAACCCTGCCCACCAGAGAGTAAGCAGCCCACAAAGCTGAAGGGGCTGGGACCTGGAGTAGGGGGCAGACCCAGGTCCCTTCCCCGCTCCTCTTCCTCCCCCACTGGGGCATGAGTGGAGCCCACAATGCCCAAGAATATGGGCAAGGGGAGACACCCTGACCCACCACACTAAGGAAAAGTTGGGTCCCACCACAGTAGCGTAGGCCATTTGTCACATGATTCTGTTCTTTGCTATAGTTTTCACCAATATTCCTGGTACTGAAATTAGGCTTCCTGACCAATAATTGCCAGGATCTCTTCTGGAGCCTTTTTTTAAAAATTGGCATTACATTAGCTATCCTCCAATCATCTGGTACAGAGGCTGACTTAAGTGATAGGTTACATATCTGTTAGCAGTTCCGCCTATAATCCCTGCTGAGACATGAAGGCAGGGGAGGAGGGATGGTTGATGTGTGGGCATATTTGAAAAAAAAGCCTATGAGGAATCATAGGCTAGCAGGCAGCTCCAGAATGTCTGGCTGGCTCTGGGGTTGGGTCTCTCCATTATCCATGAGACACGGGGTGCTCATTCACACACTCGCTCATATGTTCTGGAGGAAAAGTGAGGAGCAACGACTTCAAAAGCCCTACTAGTCTGCACTACAACTGCCTCTGTCTCTTCCCCTAAACCCATGTATCTTTACTGTCCACTGATATCTTCATTACCCCCAACAAATTCCCCCCCCCAAATACATTTGTTCCACCGAACCTGAATAAATCAGTTCCAGCCCGAGGCAGTCCTGTTCTCCCCACCTGCACAAAATAAATTCTCTCCCACTTTTACCCCCTGTACAGGAAAGGGCACCTCTGCTGCTACTGCTGCCTTCCCTGCTCCCTGCATGCAGAAGGCCCTCAGCCTCCCATCTCCTCCTCCTGCACCTGAGACTTCCACTCCATGTTCTCTCCTACCTTTTCAAACATTGCCCCCATTGCTAATACACCAGTTCAGCTCCACCAGTATCAGCAACATTAGGAGGCCCTAGTGTAGTCAGGCTGTGGCCACTCTTTTAAACAACATTGGCCAGATTTTTTCGGAAGGGCTGAACAGCCTCAAATCCATTTAAAGTCAATGAAAGCTACAACTAATCAGCACATTGGAAAACCAGGCCATGTATTGAGAACTGGTTTAGATGACATGGTGCTTAAAAAGGTGGTGGTGGCCAGTGCACTGTTTATATTAGGGCTCTCCATGTGGCTAACACCAGCCTTCAGGGGTTTCAGGCACACCCACACTGTAAGAGCACAGAGTGCTCTAGCTCTTAGCCTCCATGCTTTGCTCTCACTTCTTGGCTGCAGAACGAGGCCTCTCCTATTGCACAAGGAGAAGGATATTCTTCTGCCCTCTGTGCTTTCACATCTCCGTGGCTGAAGATTACTTTGACTGATTTCTTTTACAGGTCTCTAGGGAATGGTCACTTTGGTACCTACAAGTGGTGCTCTGGAGCAGGGACCTAAATCTACAATAGCTTGTTTTTGAAATTAGAGTCCAGTATGTGTTTCAGCTCCTACAACAATATTGTGTTATGTCTCTCTTCTGGCTGACCTCGTCTTAGAACTCCAACGTCCTCCCAGGACGTGAAAGAACTCCACCCGGAAATCAGAGTTCCAGTTAACACTCTGCAGTTGATGTGGAAAGGTACTCAAAAGGGAGTTGTACTCGGCTGTCATAGAAAATGAGAATCACACCGTTCAAGTGATTTCAAAATATTCTGGAAGGAACACAGTGTCCAGCTCCTCACTGTGAGAAATATTCTCAGTTCAGAGTGCTAGCAAAGAGAGGCAGAGGGTAGGAAACAACGCTCTCTGGGTTCTAATCCCTGTACTGCTTACTGATTTGTTGTGTGTCCTTGGGGAAGTTGCTAATGCCACCACCTTCACAGTTGGATGCCTAAAGTTAGGCTCCTAATCCCATGGGGGAGAGGGATAGCTCAGTGGTTTGAGCTTTGGTCTGCTAAACCCAGGGTTGTGAGTTCAATCCTTGAGGGGGCCACTTAGAGATCTGGGGCAAAATCAGTACTTGGTCCTGCTAGTGAAGGCAGGGGGCTGGACTCGATGACCTTTCAAGGTCCCTTCCAGTTCTAGGAGATAGGATATCTCCATTAATTTAATTTAAAAAAAAAAAATTTAGGCAAATTAAATGTTGTTTGTATTGCAGTAGCATGTAGGAGCCCCAGTCATGGACCAGGATGCTAGGCACTGTACAAACACAGAACAAAAGATGGTTCCTGCCCCCAAAAGCGTACTGTCTAAGCAATATGTGGTCCGCTGAAGTAAAATCCTTCATTAAGAGGAAGTTGTTGGTGCTCAGTTGCTCTGAGAATTGGGACATTTATTAAGGTGCCTAATTATGGATTTAGGTGCCTAACTGTAGGCCACCAGTTTGCAGCAGAGGGGTTAAGCCCAACGTTAGCAATTTCCCCATAGATAAAATGGAGAGAATAATATTGTTAACCCTTTTGGCCCCTGCAGTTTAGCCAATATTTGGGGGCTTGTGAGTTTTTTTCCACTAGGCAGAGAAATTGATGATGGAGTCAGGTATTTCTTTGATGCAATCTGCTTAATTACAAAGAATGCACACATAGTCCGGTTTCCCTGAACACAGTGGGAATCGAACAACAGGAGATAGTTTCCTTGCTTACTATTCCAAGCCTCTTTTTCCAGCCAAAACTCTACCCCAAAAAGCGCTCTCTCTCAGGTCATGTGACACATGCTTCTCTGGCTGGCCTTGCTTTTTTGTTGCTTTCTCTATCTGCTTCTGCGGTATTTCTGCCTGTGTATGCTCGCACACCCAGTTTCACCAAAACAATACCCAGGAAAACTACTCCACCACATAGATTGCATAGTTTCTGACTGGCCTTGCATGTGGCCTCTGTTTTGAGTGGAGGCTCCTATTGTTTCAACTATCTTACCCCATATAGGAGTTTAACTGCTTCGTACATTTATCCTGAATGAGGGGCAGCTATTATGCCCACTGGTTTCAACAACGTTTCACCCAAATCCCAGCATAACAATGCTTAATTACTTCCCTAAGAGGGACTCTGGGTACCCCTCTGAGCAGTTAAAGAGTAAAAGTTCGTACAGCCTTTTGAACATGTAAAACACGTAGCATTATTAATACATACTTTAATATTCCAGTTGAGTACACTAACTGTGGATATCGGGAAAATAATTGTTTTAAAAGTCATTTTAAATAAAAGTCTTTACGTTGCTTGCAATATATTTAAATCTATCGGATAATGCTATAAATTATCCAAGACTCCGAAAATAGTCTGAGCAATGGATTGAAGCTTATTATGTAGTCATCAATGTTTTAGAAAGCAATGATTGCACAAGTGATATCTTTTCCCTTGCCTAGCACTGCATTTCATAAAGGGCATGTGATGAACTGTCAGAGGCATAGCAATAAACAAGCTTCAAAATCTGAACTTGTTCAGATATTAGAGTGAATTGCATACAATGGTGACTGAAAAAGGACTGAGGTGACATGATTTCACTCCTACACTTCGGAAGGTCTGTGTGCTCCAGGTTGTCATGCTATGTATTCCATTGCTGTAGGAAATGAGTTAGCTCTTATAGGCTGTGAAAATTAAGGTCCTGTAAACGAAAGTTTTGTCATTGACTTCAGTGAGTGCAGGAATGGGCCCTATATTTGTATTCAGCCAGTTTTAAGGTATTGTGTAACTGGATTATCATCAGCTGCTTTAATATAAAGTGCTCCCAGGACTGAGAATTAGGAACTCCCGATTTCTAATCCCAACTCAAATGCTGATTGCCTCTGTGGTATGGGCAACACCTTGTTACCCCAAAAATTAGTTTTGGGGCACTGCTACACTAACCTGCCTATTGCCCCCTTACTCTGGTTTTCCTGAGGTAAAAGTTCCCAGGGTTGCTAAGGAAACACTCAAAGGACACAGATATAACCTTCCAATAAAGTAATTGACACAGGCAGAATTCTTTCCAAAACAAAGTATCTTTTTATTAAAATAGCCAATAATCCCTCAGTGATCTACAACCCATCCTGGACAATGATCCCTCACTTTCACAGACCTTGGGAGGCAGGCCAGTCCTCGCCCACAGACAACCCGCCAACCTTAAGCATATTCTCACCAGCAACCACGCACCGCACCATAACAACTCTAACTCAGGAACCAACCCATGCAACAAACCTCGATGCCAACTCTGCCCACATATCTACACCAGCAACACCATCACAGGACCTAACCAGATCAGCTACAACATCACCGGCTCATTCACCTGCACGTCCACCAATGTTATATATGCCATCATGTGCCAGGAATGCCCCTCTGCTATGTACATTGGCCAAACTGGACAGTCACTACGCAAGAGGATAAATGGACACAAGTCAGATATCAGGAATGGCAATATACAAAAACCTGTAGGAGAACACTTCAACCTCCCTGGCCATACAATAGCAGATGTAAAGGTAGCCATCTTACAGCAAAAAAACTTCAGGACCAGACTCCAAAGAGAAACTGCTGAGCTCCAGTTCATTTGCAAATTTGACACCATCAGATCAGGATTAAACAAAGACTGTGAATGGCTATCCAACTACAGAAGCAGTTTCTCCTCCCTTGGTGTTCACACCTCAACTGCTAGCAGAGCACCTCACCCTCCCTGATTGAACTAACCTCGTTATCTCCATACTGATTTATACCTGCCTCTGGAAATTTCCATTACTTGCGTCTGATGAAGTGGGCATTCACCCACGAAAGCTTATGCTCCAATACTTCTGTTAGTCTTAAAGGTGCCACAGGACCCTCTGTTGCAAGGTCCTTAAGTGTGTGCAGAACTTCAAACATGGGTGTAATTCCTTTGATTTCAATGACAAATGTTTCTGAAGAATGTATGTTGACTTCAGTGGGACTAGTTACATGCTTCAAGTTAGGTATGTGTGTAAATCTCTTGCTGAAGTGAGGCCAGAGGTGCAAATCCCTTTGGAAGGTAGAAGTATCCATTTATGATTTGTGTAATTGATCTAAGTCTTCATTCTACCACACGGCTAATATAAAGGCTTCATGGCACTTCCTTTGTTTACTTCTAAAACCTAAGAGATCTTCACATGTTCCTTTCAAAATTGGGGGAAAGCAACACAAGCAGGGCCGGCTCTAGGCACCAGCAAAACAAGCTGGTGCTTGGGGCGGCACATTTTTAGGGGCGGCATGGCCGGCGCCAGAATGCCGCCCCTAAAAATGTGCCCCGGCCGCCCTAGCTCACCTCCGCTGCTGCTGCTGCCGCTCGCGCGCCGCTACTCGCCCTCCCTCCCAGGCTCTCAAGTCTGGGAGGGAGGGGGAGCAGCGGCGCGCGAATCGGCTGTTTCACGCGCCGCGGCCGCTCGGGATCTCCCCCTCCCTCCCAGGTTTGAGAGCCTGGGAGGAAGGGGGAGATCCCGAGCGGCCGCGGCACGCGAAACAGCTGATTCGCGCGCCGCTTCTCCCCCTCCCTCCCAGGCTTGAGAGCCTGGGAGGGAGGGGGAGAGTCCGAGTGGCCGCGGCGCGGGCGCCGCTTCTCCCCCTCCCTCCCAGGCTTGAGAGCCTGGGGGGAGGAGGCAGGGCTGGGGATTTGGGGAAGGGGCGGAGTTGAGGCAGGGCCGGGGGTGGGGTAATTAAAAAACGGGGGGGCGGCCAAAATTGGTTTTGCTTTGGGCGGCAAAAATCCTAGAGCCGGCCCTGAACACAAGGACTCAAAACCACTGAGGGTACGTCTACATTGCAAATTCAGGTGTAATTGGAGTGTGGGCAGCAAAAGTAGTGAAGACACTGGCAGAGGCTTCAGTGCAAGCCTGCTGGGGAGCCTGGGTAAATACTTGGGTTGCTAGTCCGCACTGAAGCCTGTGCTGCCACATCTTCACTGCTATTGTTATCCATGGTAGCTAGATTAAAGCTAGTGCAGGTCTGCCTACCCATGTTACAGTCACACCTTCATTTGCTGTATAGATGAACCCTATGACTACATTGTTCAGGGAAGTGGGGAAATAGCAACTTTTCATCATTAACTGGAGAGCATTTCAATATAAATATTGGACAGTTATTATCAGTAACTCACTATTAAACCCTAGGACAAAAGAGTTGCCATGCAGAGAGCAGTTTATGAAAATCTGACTTAGCTTATTTTTTTATCTGCTTCTAAACTACAGTATGTGGCAAGTTTTTCTGCCGTGCCATGGTAAGGCTTAAATAGTGGGTTCTCATCACTTCTGAGAATCTGGCTGTTAAAGAGTTAAAACTAGTGGCTTAAAAAATCCTGAATCTGCATTGCAGATATGCTGTGATTATTTATTTGAAATAAAACCGAATTTTCACTGCAAACTACTCAGTTTCAGCGTCTTGCATTTTCAGACTAAACCATAGCACTTCATAATAAGAGGATTGTTCCAATAAAACTTACGATACAAAATGTTTCACACTAGTTTGAAACCTGTTATTTTGAAGACTGTACCATCACAAATACAAAAGTTCATGTCCCAGCCTGTGACTTAATCTTTTCTTGGGTATAACCAACAAATCTATTTCTAACATTATATAAATAATAACTAACATGAGCGAAAGAGAAAGAAGAATCCAGAGCAATAAGGAGCATCAAGAAAATCCACAGATTTATATGTTGCCTTGAAATAATTGAACTTCCTCTGTTGAGCAAGCAATGGCCAATTCAAGGAAATCAACATAGTACAATGATTAAAAACAAATTGCAAAGCTGCTTATAAAAGATATCTAATTTGGCCAACAAAATTGAATTTGCTTACTTGTAAACAGTATCTCCATAATCCAATATAAGAAACAAGTGGCTGCCCAACTTGTAACACTTTCTGGCAGTTCTAAACCCAGACAGCCTGCCAGAAACACTCTGTATTAAATTTTGAATGTGCAAGATAAAATTTAATGATACATCAAAAATAAACCTGATTATTAAAATCTCGGTGCACTTTTGGATGAAGTTTACTATCTGGAGTAAAGTATCAGAGGGGTAGCCTTGTTAGTCTGGATCTGTAAAAAGCGACAAAGAGTCCTGTGGCACCTTATAGACTAACAGACGTATTGGAGCATAAGCTGAATACCCACTGCATCTGATGAAGTGGGTATTCACCCACGAAAGCTTATACTCCAATACGTCTGTAAGTCTATAAGGTGCCACAGGACTCTTTTTATCTGGAGTAAAACACCATTACATGGGAAACAGTGCGCTACAAGGTAATCCAATGAACACGGTCTTGGTGTTTCTTGAGTTTAGCTGGTGGAGGCTGGTGACCTTTGGAAATGAACAGATAACCCTGACATCCTCTGGGAAAAGCTCACCTAAAAAAGGTTTGGTATTTTTCATGAACCTTGGTGCAATGCTGCTCATTTTAACCATATGTTAGATATTATTAACTATTCATATGGTGATAGCCCTAGTCATGGGCCAGGACCCCATTGTGTTAGGAGCTGTACAAACACAGAACAAAAAGATAGTCTCTGTTCCAAAGGGTTTATAATCCAAGTGTAAGAGACAGCGGATGGATACAGAAAGACAGACAAAAGTACAAGGAAACAATGAGACAATATTAGTCAGCATGATAGGCAGCAGTATCCGCACATATCAGTGTAACTAATTCTTGGCCATGCCCCTCATATACAAATTGGGCCCACATGGCCCAAGGAACAAAAGTCTTGCCAGGCTTTCATTCATGGGCACTACCACAATATAAATATTAAATAATAACCATAATTGAACAGAACAGGATGCTTGCTCATTGATAGTATGGATGTCTTCAAGGAAAATATACTAATCTAAAGTAGAACCCATGGATATAGATAATATTCAATGATCCTTAATAGTATAAAGTGGGCCAGATTCTGGGGTCTGGGTGAAGGGCATGCAACTCAATCTGGGTATAGTGTGAACATGTGCAAATATGACATTAAAGCTCACCTTTGTACTCCCCCATTCCTGTGCCCATTCTCTGCTAGGCTAGGCTAGGCTTCGCTCCTTGCTTTAACTTTTGCCAGTCACTCCAGCGGGGGCTGAAACAGCAATCAGTCTGACAGAAGGAAGCCTCAGCCATACCCCTTTGTCCCGGCCATGCTCCCTTAGACATCTCTGTGCCACTCTATTCTGGGTGACCTTCCTGTCTCTGGTTAAGCCAGCTTTATCAGTATATCCTTTTGACAATGTAGGACAAGCTGGCAGCACCACTGCCCAAGGTCTGGCCCTCTGTGTCTGGATTTGTTTTGTCACTCCATTTTGTTTATTTCCATCTCTTTCTCCCCCTCCATCACTGGCTAGTCCCACTACCAACCCCATCTCCCGTTTAGTCTTCCTCTCATTTCTGTCTTGTATTCTCTGTAGGTTTAGAATTTCCTCTTTTCATTCTCACCTTTCTGTTGTTTTCTTTCTTTCAGGACAGCGTCTCCTTTCCTGTCCTCTTTCTTTGTCTCCTTTTTCCGTTGCTCTCCCTCTTGCTGTCTTAGGATTTCCATTAAATAGACCAGATTTCAGTTGCCTGCCACTTTCATATGGAAGTGTGGCCCATGGAGAAGTGTGACCCCTATAGCTCTAGGGTATGTCTACTGTGCAATGTAAGCCCAGGGTTCAAACACAGGCTCTAGCCTAACCCCCCTTCCATCAACACACAAATTGCGCTAACCTAGTCTCGGATCCAGGGTCCCAGGACTCCACAGGGATGGAGGGTCTGAGCCTGAGTCAAGACGGGACCCAGGATTCAAGCCCGATTTTGCAGGATAGACGCAGCGCAACTGGACTCATGCTCTGTTGGTCCGCCAAATGTGTCTCACAGTTCTACAGGCCTATTTTCTTTGTCCTCTGGACAGTCAAGTATGGTGGATAGTCAGGTTTTCCCAAACTGCACCATGAACAAAGGGCTAGAGTGGCCACATTTGGGGAAGGCGCTAGGAAGTTTGGGATATGGGTGGTTGGACTCAGGCCTGTATAATGTAGTATGGACCCTGGCGCCCCAGGTTGGGTCCAGGGTTCAACAATTACTAACCCGGGGTTACAAATAAGCCTAGACACTCAAGTCCTAGGTGAACAAACCCAGGCTTGGTCTGTACTACAAAGTTAGGTCAACGTGAAGCAGTTTACCTCAACCTTATTACATCAGTGTACACACTACAGCCTTGCTCCCTCTGATGTAAGTGCCCTATTTCACCAACATAATTACTCTGCCTCCACGAGAGGTGTAGGGCTTATGTAGGTGTAGTTAGGGTGACACAGTGTCTGTGTAGACACTGCGTTACTTACACTGGCTGTTGGTCACCAGGGCGAGAGGTGGGCTCTAGCTAGAGCCTGGCTGCCCCTGGGCTCTCTGCTCCCAACCGGGCTGTGCCCACCCCACTTGGAGCACAGCTGCCCTCCTTGCTCCCAGCCCAGCTCCTGCCTAGGCTCCCTACTCCAAGCCGGGATACGCCCACCTAGCTTCCCGCTGCCAGCCGGGCGGCTGTACTGAGGCTCCCGGCACCCTGCAGGGAGACCAGCACCTGCACTGAGTCTCCTGGCTCCCCACGGGGAGCCTGTGATCTGCCTGGACTCCGGGCATGGAGCTCACAGCTGGGAGCCTGGCTGTGGCGGGGAGCTGAGAACCTGGGTTGGGGGAGCAATTGGGCTCCCCATGTGGAGCTCGTGTGGAGCTGAGAGCCCACTCTCTCAGCCCTCCACACTGCTCCTCTTAAATCAGTGGAAGCGCTACTGATGAGTACATGCACACCACCGAAAGAAGGAGGGTAGTGTGGACATGAACCAGCGCAGTAATTACTGCAGTGGTGGCAAGTCAACCTATCATAGGTCGGCTTATGCTTCTAGTGTAGACATGCCCCCAGGGTCTGCTAATGTGAGTTCTACTAACCCTGGGGGTTTACATTGCAGTGAAGATGTATTCCTACTGTGTAATGTGATCTCTCCTCTCTGATCAAGGTGAAGTGTTGCACACTGGGATCCCAGGGTCTGTACCTTGATATTGATGAAAAAGGCAGTAACAGGCCAGACTGTAGAGCTCTCTTGCATTTGCTCCATGGGATGTTTACAATCTTCTTTTATTTTTTCACAGGCTGCTTCACTTTTGTATTCACTTTTGTAGTCCTGCCATCCATGTTCAGAATAAGAATTTCACTGATCCTGGAGCAGTTGTATAAAATTGTATTGATTTATGTTTGGTGCTCAGTAATAAATTGTACTTTGTTGTGTACATATCCCCCCGTGCTTTTCATTTTGGGGGGACATGAATGGATCTGTAAAATATAAAACAAAATGACCCTTGGAAAGATGTCAGTGGAATTCTACTGTGAAGATGAATGCAAACTGCATCTTCATTCTCAATATCAATCACTATTTTTTTTTCGTATTTTTTTTCTCTCATGAAAATGTCAGGGGTCTTGTATTTCATTGCTTTCATGGCTGCTTTGCATTCTGTTCAGTAACACATTTACAATTTCCCATAAAATCCAAGCTATTCTGTTAAAATAAACATAAAAGAGTCAGGTTGCAGCCCTGAAGTGAATGAAAATGGACATCTCTGTTAATTCCCAGAGAAGCAGTCAAACAGCCTGTAAGCTGCTGATGGTAGCTAGTGGCACTGAAACAGATTATTTTAGATTTTAGGAAGAGTCAATTCTGTTCATTTGAGGGGAATGATACATATTTCGCTTATTAAAAATCACCTTTAAGATGATCTGAAGTGAGGACTAACTGTCCCTCATGCCAAAAGCTAGAAACTCCCTCCTGGCTGTATGCAAACTCTTCACTTCTAGTGATGGAGAAATTTGAAAAAAATGTGAAGATTTGGTCATCTGTAAACTACAAAGGATTCAATTATTTCTTGACAGAGGCATGCTGGGCTTCTTCTATTCATTGAGGTAATATAGCCGTCAGTGTGTGATACATGAGCACCTTCCAGGGCTGAAAACAAATATTCAAGGTGACATAAGTCCATCAAGTCAAGTTCTCTCCCTCCCTTTTCAGCCCACCCCCATCCCTCCCCGGGAAAGTAGGTTACATGAATTAAGTTATTATATATAAAAAGGCAAATGGGTTATGAATTGCTGTGTGGGACAGCAAGGTCCAAGGAGTGAATTGTCCATGTGAACCTGAAAATGATGAAGTCTGTAGGCATTCTTAGTTCCTGTGGGAGTAAACTCCACAGTCTCAGGCCAGCCTCTGAGGAAACCTTGTAGTATTGCTCTTGAAGTACATAGTTCTGTTTTTCCTGAGGAGCAGAGCTGTTGAGGTTCCCAAGGGTGAGACCTGGGCCTAGGCTACTGAAGTGACCTTAAACGTAAGAAACCTCAATGTTCAAGAAGGATTCAGTGAAGTGAGTGAGGTGTAGGGGGGATGTACTCTGATGACCAGTGGCAGTGTTGCTGACAAGGCATGCTGCTGCATTCTGACTCAGTGTAGCTTATTCAGGGTTGAGGGTTATAAACCTATTCTGAAGGTAACAAAGACATAGGATGGAGGGCTAGGTAGGCACCGTAGGTGGTACAGGAGTTTTGTGAGAGTCCAGTGTCAGTGAGAATTGGTGAAGTCCAGAAGGACTCCTAGACTGTGGACTCACTTGATAATTTGGAGACATATATCCTTGACTCTGTTTCATCTATGTGCTGATCACAGCCAGACATTGGGATAACTGGGTGACAGTGGTGTTACTGTATACTGTGAAAGACAGAGCTGGGCATTGCATATTGTTGACATTGGATCACAAAGGAGACTCATTATTTCTCCCACCAGCTACATGTAAATATTGAATAGAACAAGAGAAAAAACTGGATGCTGTGATACTCCACAGACGAGGACTTTCCTAGCAAATGTGCAGGTGCCCGTCACTACCCTCAAGATGAGTCAAACCATTTGACACCTAATAGTGAAAAATAGAAAGTAGACATTGGAAAGCCAAGCAATAACATTACTGTAGATTCCAGTAGTCTTGTTATAGTCCTTTGTGTCACAGAGAGAACAGACAGAGCCTTTTGTAACGTGTTGATTATTGTTTTCTGTTTGGACCGGGGAATATTTGATTTCTGAAAAGTAGCATCTACAGCAACACCCAGAATCTTTAAATTTGGACAAAGTACTAGACTGGATTATTTCTACGTTAAGAATAAAAGAACATAAGAATGGCCATACTGGGTCAGACCAAAGGTCCATCTAGCCCAGTATCCTGTCTTCTGACAGTGGCCAATGCTAGGTACTTCAGAGGGAATAAACAGAACAGGTAATCGTCAAGTGATCCGTCCCCAGTCGCCCATTTCCAGCTTCTGGCAAACAGAGGCTAGGGACACTTTAGATCATGGTTTTGCATCTCTGCCCATCCTAGTTAATAGCCATTGATGGACCTATCCTCCATGAATTTATCTAGATCTTTTTTGAACCCTGTTATAGTCTTGGCCTTCACAACATCCCCTGGCAAAGAGTTCCACATTGCTAGAAAACCCAAGGAATTCTAACAAATCTACTGTGGCTGAGACATACAGCCAGAGAAACCCTTCTGACTCTGCTGCAAATAGGATATTGTCTAAAAATATTTCCTCCTTAGGAGATAAATCATGAGTCTAAAAACCATGGTAAATATCCTCGGGCAATGCAGAGCCAAAGACCATACCCTTCCTCTGTTTCAACATTCCTTTCCCAGATACTCTTAAGAATTTCTTGTAGTTTAGATGCATGAGAATCCTGAGGAAGGCTTTGCTTAGGTCTATTTTTGCAAAGAAATTCCCTTTGTTTACAATAACTTTTAAGTCTTGCCAGTTGTTTATGTAGATAAGAAGTTCCTTTATGCAAACGTTTAGTGATTTGAGGTTTAGAATGAGATTATATCTCCAGTGGAATTGGGGACGGAACATGGAGATTATTCATCCTTTGGAATGTCTCTATCTTGTACTAGATTCACCTGGGCAACAGTAATCCATCAATATATTTGACCTTCCATTAGGATTAACATTCATCCATGCACCATGAAAGATAATATTCTTCCTTTGAGCTGGGATCCTTCAGAGATATTTAGTTTTCCACTAGAGTTATAAGCAAACCACCAGTCTCACAAAGGGCCCCTCAGTCCATACCTTCTACTGGAAAGCATGCAATATGCTATCTTGCCTCCAGAGGTGGGTGTCTATCTTCTGATAGGCATTATCTTTCTGGAGATTAGAATCTGAACAAACACCTCCTCTATATACAGGGTATTAAGGCTATCTAAATCCAGAGTGCCCATTATGTCCTTCATCTTCTTCTCATGAGGCTTGCCTGTCTCCCATTGGTGTTGTGAGGCTTGATTAACTAATATTAAAGTGCTCTGAGAAGGCACAATATTAATACAAAGTATTATTTTAGAAAAAGCTCTTATTCATACCTTAAATTACCCAGATAGTTAAAATTCATAGTTTTATTCAAATCCTCTTTCGAAAAAATTAACATATATATCTTGATGTAGTATGCATCAGTCAATCATAACACACTGAAGTCAGTACATTGTGAATGCATTTACATTTTCTGTCATCTTCCACATAAAACGCCATACATTTATTTTCAATTTTCAGAACTATAAAATTAGGGCATATTTACATGGGCATTTTCAAGATGACCAAATAGCATGTCTTTCTGATTCTTTTCAGCAAAACAAGGAATATTTTCTTCGTTGACTCTCAGTAGTCTATCTACATGGTCTTTGTAAACACCTTTGATACACCCTGAGAAAGCTTAGTGTGTTACATTTGCTTAGAGAATTATGAAATTGCATCCAAAATCTAGACAGTTGTAATTTGTTGTGTAAACTGGACAGTGACTGAAATCCACCCTTTGGAATATGATATGATCTTGTAATCAGATCAACTGAATTAGAAGTGGTTTGGAGAAAAAAAATAAATATAATTGCAATTAAATTAATTGCAAACAGGAATGTGAATGTTTTCTCAAACTAAGGTCAGTGGATGTTTTCTGACATGTGGCTCCATCTACTGCATCTCAACCTCTATTTTAATCAGTGGCCCTGACTGTAGACCGTGTTCCAGCCACTTTGCAGTGTTCCACTAGCACAAACCTGCCAGCAATGTGGAGGATCTCCCTTGTATAAGGGAGTCCTCTAGTGGCACAAAGTGCCATCCCTCCTGGCAGTGGTCAGTATAGGCAGAGGAAAGGAGCTTGGTGAAGGCTTCCCTAGATCTCTAGCTGGCCCCTAGGTGTCACTGGCAGCTGGCACAGGGTAAAGAAGGCATCAGTCTAATGTGAGGTTACAAATATTCCTTGTTGCACACACGCCTTCCAGCTGCCCAGTGCAAACATGGGCTGGGCTGGGGGAATGATCAGTGCAGCCCCTGGCTTTGGGGAGTGCAATGTGCATGTTCTTCAGCTGGAATAGCTCACAGCTGAGGATCTGGCTCATTGTCTTTTCAAATGATTTCTGGGAAACGTTATATGCCTATCTATCCTTAATAAAAAATTCAAACTGCTCACACCCATCATACATGCTTAACATCTCTTCCAAAGGCCTGATGCATATTTGGTGACTTTGTTTTAATTTTGTGACATAACACACAGCATATTCATTTCTCCAGAGCTGTTCTTCAATATAATAGCACTGGTTGCACTCACACAATTATTAGGCTTTCCCACTATGAAGCTCAATTTTCAGGTTTTCTTAGCCATTTCACAATGTATTAGGCTGAAGCTTGGACGATCCAGAGAGTTTGTACTGGTGATTCCGTAGCTGCCTCTCTTCCTTCTCAGACCATACTGAACAAATGACCAGTGTGAGGACACTGTACTGCTGGAGATGGCACATTTCAAATGAGATCTAAAACTGTAGTCATTAAAATCCCATGGAATGTTTTGTTTTGCAAGGGTAGGGTCCTCGCCCAATTTCACGTTGGGAAAGTTGTATTTTATCTACCTAAGTTCCCGTTGCAGTTCAACTTCTTGTCTTAAGCTGTGTCTACACTACAGAGACTATACTAGCATAGCTATGCCAACATAACCCTGTATTGTAGTTGCAGCCTATACCAACATACGAGTTTTTTCTGTTGTTGTAGGAACACCACCTCCACAGACAAAATGAGTTATGTTGACAGAAGCATTCTTCCATTGACCTAGCTGCATATACATTGGGGGTTAGTTCAGCATAGCTGCATTGGTAAAGAATGGGGTCTTTTCACACCCCTGACCAACGTAGCTTTGTTGACCTAACATTTAAGTGTAAACCAAGCCTTAAACTGCTATATAGAATTGTTACTGAGTTTTCATACATTTGGCCTAAATTCTCAGTTTTACTAATATGTCTTCCCACTATTTTGGCAGTGTAAAGGGGCCTTAGACTGGATGTCCACTTTCAGACTCCTTTCCACTACCGTGGTCATGCATGATTAGGTAGGGCTGGTTCAATGGAAAATTTTCAAAAAATTTTGATGGAAATTTGGAAAATCAACCGAACAAAATTTTCTCCCAAAATGTCTGCTTTCTGCAGAGAACTTTTGTTTGTTGGTTTGTTTTTGTTTCTGGTCTAGAGATTTCTCCCATAATGCACCATAATCTCCTGTCTTGGTAAAGAGAAGCTATGCAACATGGAATCCCTGGATGTGGTGCGTTATGGGAAAGGCAGTTCAGTTGGGGATCCAGGCCCATTGAGGAGAATTTGGACAATAGGAGCAAACTACAACTCCTGTGAGGCATTACAACTCGTAGTTTCAGCCAACAAATTTTGGTTTTCAGCTAAAACCCAAACATTTGTGGAGAAAAATAATTCATATTAGCTCTTATTATGCACAAGGGGGGCAAATTACGGTTGCACAGGCAGCTTTAATCCTGGCATTTCCTAACTTTTCAGTGCTTAACTTTGCAACTTCATTTGTGTTCTTTTAACATAGATTTTGTGCATATATATGTGTATATATATATGTGTGTGTGTGTATACATATGCACAAAATCTGTAAATATGTATATATACGTACACACACACACACACATAATATATTAATTATATATGTATAGTCTGCTTGTTCACATATAATGTATAATTGCTATTTTGAAAATTATATAATTGTAATAAGGAGAGAAGACACTTTTTAAAAGCCTGATAAATAAGGGTTAGAAAATGAGTAAGTTGCAGAAAGGTGGTAAAATGAAGGAAAAATATAGCAATCTAACAATAATACTGATAGTCAAAAACTGTAGTTCAAAACATATCCCAATGACTTGGCAGGCACTGGCAGCATGTATACTGTCACTAATGAGGCTCAATTTGGCTGACCTTTAGATTCATATTCTTGGGGTTGGCAGAAAATGGGAGAATACTTGAGATAATGCTCTGTCTTCAGAGCAATATGCTGTTTATTAGCAATATTTACATGTTATTTTGTTTACCATGGAAAATAGCCTTGGAGAGGCCTTGCTGCTTCATTCTCATGGCTGCAGAGAAAGTGACTTGCATGCAATTATATGTTGAGGGATTGTGGGAGCAGCAAGTGAGGAGAAACAATTCATTAAAATCCAAAAGATTGTTTTGTTAAATTCAAAAGTTACACTAAACTCAATCAGATGCTCTGCAAGTGTAATACAGAGAGAAGAGTGAAGATTGCCGACTGCACCACCTCCATAACATACTTATGTGGTTATCTCTGATCCCCTTCCGGAATGGTGCCATTCCTACTGTGTCTATCATTGCCTCTTGCTCTGTTGATAGTTCAAACTCTGACTCAAGTTTAGCTTTGATTGGAAATTTTTCAGTGTAAAAATGTTTAATCAGAAAATGCCCTTTTGTAAAAATCTAAACATGTCAATTGTGATGAAATTTTGTTTAGAAAAAAATTTGAAATGAAGAATTTTAATTTGATTTTTAAATTTTCAGACTGGAACATTTCTATTTTTTATTTTAAAATGATTTGTTGTGAAATTTTATTTTATATTATAAATTATAATAAATTCCAAATAAAGAGTGTCAACATCATAATGAAACATTTTGACTGTCCAAAATTTTAAAAATGACAATCAAAATTTACTTTCATGGGAAATTTCAAAATGCTTTGTTTTTTGTTCCAATTTGGAATGAAAACAAATTTCAAAATTGTGGAAATTCCTGCAAAACGGAAAGACCCGTTCCTGCTGGACTCAAGACCTTTCCTCTGTGACAAGCTACAAGCTTCTGCTCTTGCCCATCTTGTTCTTTGGCCAGTTCTGATCGCTGTAAATTCACAGTAAATTGGCTGAGTTACTCTTGCTTTACACTAGGTGTAACTGAGGTTAATATCTGGGTCAACTGTTTTTCTTTATTAGCACGAAAATGACAATTACTACCCATCTGTACATGCCTTCTGACACATTTAGTTCCTCCTTGTCTATACACTCTGCCTGCACTGACCAAGCAGACCTTTGGCTTCATCTCAGCTTTGGTTAGCAGAATATCTCCAAAATAGAAGAAGTGCTTGCTTCTCTTAGCAGGAAAGAGACTCTGCAAGCACAAATCTTTCCTTTCACCTCACTCCTCAGCTCTGATCTCTTTTCCTCCACTTTCCTTTACTTCATCCGTGACTGTGAACTCTGTCTTCTTTCACAATTCATAAACCCCCTTGTCATCACCTCCACAACAGCACCCATTTGTAATCTAACTATCAGGCGTGCCTTTATCTCCTCCTGGCTTCACTATGGAATGCTACACCTTCTATCTCCACTGGGGGAGAAGCACAGAACTGCTAGGCCTCCAGGCTAGGATCCCAGAGGAGAAGGTACTGGGAGAAAGCTAGAGGCGTGGGTGGGTTGTTTTTTTGTTTTTGTTTTGTTTTCTGTTTTGCTGTCCCCTCAATCTTGCCACCCTATGCAGATGTGTGGTCTGCCTGCACAGTATGGATGGCTTTCTGCACCAGCTCAGCAGGTCCCACACCTGTGTCCTCACTAGAGAGCATATGGTCATTATTATTATTTATTTGTATTATGGCATCACCTACTAGCCCCAACTAAGAATGGGGCTCTGTTATGTAAGACACTGTATAAATACCTAGTATGAGGCAGCCCCTGCCCTGAACAGCTTACAGTCCAAACGGATAAGACAGGCAAAGAGTGACAAGGAGACTAAGGACCAAATAAGTTGTTGAATATCTGGCTACAGGGCTGGACATGGAGGTGTCTAAATTGAGGTTTCTGCAAATGGAATTGCCTATGTGTACTTCTGCTGTTGTTTTCACCATGTCTGTTCAAGGTAAACAGGACCAAGGTGCATTTTGTAAATAACAAGAAACTGGGATAAAATCTCCTGAAGCCATCAAACATTTCTCTGCCAACGGGAAACTGAACCACTAAGAAGCCCCAGTGTTCTGTTAGGGGGAACACTGTTGGTTGTTGTTTTTTTTTTGAGTCAGATTACATTTCCAGGGAGAGAAGTTCTGAATTAGTAATGTATTCCTGTTGAACAGAGACTGAGCAATCAGATGAGGTGCTTTCAGAAATCAAAGCTAGCCAAGCAGCCATGAAAGCAGGCCTGGAAGAATTAAAATGAGGTGGGGTGGGGGGTTGTCCGAAGGAATTAAATCAGGGGTGGAAGCTCCTCAGAGAAATTGAGAGAAGACCTGAAAGCAGAGGTCACATCCACTCAGGTGAAAATTAAAACTTAATTGGATCAGGAGATACAAAGTGTTTGAAAAAATTCAGAAATGCAGCTTCAAAGTGTTCACTCTGGTGTGCTAAATAGACCAAGGAGGTGACCAACAATGTGACCACCAAGGACCGTAAAATCTTCCAGGAAATATGGAAGAATCAGAAAGCTTTGGTGAACATGGAACTTGCTAACAGAGATGAGCTTCCACAAGGACTTAAAGACCTGGGAAAATGCCTGGGGAAGAAGCTCCTAGTGACACAGTCCATTCTGGAAGTCAGCTGCTTGGATTAGGAATTGGGACATCCATGGTCATTGGGTAAGATGGAGCATTTAAAACATTCCTCTATCTGATATGTATAGGTGCTCAGATGAGAGAGACCAGACTGTCCCTTCTCAAGTAAACTGTATTGAAGGTAACTAAGAGATCTAACAATTTCAGCAGGGACACTTGGTCTTTGTGCAACACTAGCAGAAGACCATATATGTAAGTTACCATTGCAGCCTCTGTACTATATCCAGGTCTGTGCCCACCATGATAAGGACCAAAGAGCTATCAAGTGGGCAGATCCTCTGCAAGTATTCTCACCACAGTCTTCTCAATGAACATAGCCAATAATGAAAGATTAGATACTGGACAGCAGTTGGCCAGATTGTCAGCATTGTGTGATGTTTTTTGAGTATCAATTGTTCAACAATTTCCTTTATAGAAGCAAGCAACCTGGTCTCCCTAAGGGGGAAATCTTCAATATGTCACGAGACCAGGCATGCTTAGGCTGGGATCTTCAAAGGATTCCAAGAATGTTAGGCACCCAACTTCCACTGACGTGTGATTTGGGTGCCTGATTCCCTTAGGCTCCTTTGAAAATCCCTGACTGGTTTGATGCCATCACAGTTAAGAGAAGATTTTTGTGCTAGCATAAGAAGTTAGTGGACTATCCAGGTGCAATTTGGATTTTAATGTTTGTAAGCATTTTGGAGAGGTACCTTCAAAAGACAGAGCTAAAACTGAAAATCTCCCTGAAGTAGAGTGAGTGTTTGAGTTCCTACTTTTCTTCTATAGGTCTCAGTCCTGTAATGAATTGTGCATCGGTGGCAAGGGTCCATTACAGGGTTTGAGCCTTGGCTAAAATAAAAGTCCCTGCACAGGGTGTTTTGCATTGCATTCAGCTCTGGGGCATGGAACGTTACTGTGAAGATGTGTATTATTTGCATCTCAGAGTAATTAATTGTAAGAGCTAATAAAAGTAAACCTGAGATTAAGTATTGAGGCTGATGTAGGAAAAATCCCAAATGCTTTCAAACTGGAGAGCAACTAGTAAAGAAATTATTTTGTGAAGATCACTACTCTAGGGCAAAGAAATCCTGAACTGTAATAGCTTAGAGTTCACAAATTTATGTAGAACAGTATACAAGAAACATCTTCCTAGAACAACTCTGTTCATTAGAATATGCAAATTACAAGGATTTAACTACAGTTTGCGCATAATTTAGTCCTATCAGAATATACAAGTTGGAGAATCCACCTCTCCAAGGACCAATTCACTAAACTATTTTCATTCTGTTTAATCATGGCTAGCGTGTATTTTTGCATAGCACATATCCATCTCTACACCTGGACTGCATTACCCAATTCAAGGGGGAAAGGGGTGGGAGAGAGGGAGGAGTCAAAAAGTTCTTTTAGAAAAATTAACCATTTAACAAGTATTTGAAGAGAGCACATACAGTGGCAAATATTGTCAGGTCATTAGAGCAGGACCCTGTTCCTGACTTTGCCATTGATCAGTTATAGCCACAGTCATGCAAGTTGTGCCTGTGCTGAGCCCAATTGACGTTAGCAGGGCATTATACCAGCACTGAGTAACTTGCAGAATAGGCACCTAGGGCAAGTCACATACCCTCTCTGGGCCTCAGTTATGTTGTAGATTAAGAATATGGCAGGGTAAATTGTTTATGGGATTAGCATCACCAGCAGAAGAGTTCATACTCCCTTTGCTGCCTCATGAATGGGTGGGCGTGCCACCTGCTCCCAGACAGATTCCTGAGAGTTTGCAGAGGGTGCGCATACTTTGCTAAGCTCTGGAGACTCTAAGTGGAATGAAGTGAGGTCGCTAGTCACCTACTGAAAATTTAGGGAAAGGGAGACGTGCCAGCTTTGACATTTTAGGAAACTCGCATCAAATCAGAAAATGATAATAATTAATGAAATTTAATTTCTACCATGCTTTGCTTTCTGGTTATCAGCTCATCCTGACATTTAGACTCGTAGATTCATTTGGGTAGCCTTCTTGCCTTTTAACACATCCCCTGAGCTGTCTGGTTGGGAGTTTCTCTGTAATTTTAACCAGGTTTATTTTTTTTTGCTTTGGGATGGTCTTTTTTGGGGGGAAGGGAGCAAAATAATATAGACTGTTTTGTTCAGCTGTAGTCCCATATCTTCTCACCCCCATCACCTGCCAAGCCATGGCTACCACTTCAGCTCCTGAAATGCAGAAGCTTTCATGTTTCCTGTTAAGCAGAGGTAGGGTGGATACATGTACTCAGAGAAGATGAACCTGTTTAAGATTATTGGTGCTGGTTTTTAATCCTTTATTGGAAGGCTTCTGTGCATCTTATATAGGATTTACAGCATTTGTATAAATGCATCCACATTATGCTTCTGCAACTTTTGCCTCTTCTGCTACAATCTTATTCATTTAATGTTCAGACTAAATTTATTTGCACATCATCGAAATTCTGAGCCCCTTTCCTCCAAAAGTCAGAAAGAAACCGACAATCCATAATTGATGTTTGAATTGTCATTGGCCCTTTACCATTCTAATCTAAAACTACCGATCACAGAGTAAGATTATGAACCTCCTAACATTTTTAATCAAAAGGCCCATTAACTTATAATATACTAGACTTGCTGCATATAACCTAGACATGTCTTAAAAATGTCAGTAGAAAATTGCCACAGCTCTGATTCAAACGGTCACTTGAGGCAAGTGCTGCAATTCTAACACTGCAAATGGTGAGTTTTGAAAACTCTGGATAAGTTTGACCTCAAAATGATGAATTGTGCTCTCTGACAACTGGCTTTCAATGATTAATTCCTGTTTGTCAGAACTACAGTACCTTTTAGGAACTCACATGAACAGACTGTGGCAAGGTTGGATGCCAAAATGTCATTAGCAACAGAGAGTCCTGTGGCACCTTTAAGACTAACAGATGTATTGGAGCATAAGCTTTCGTGGGTGAATGCCCACTTCGTCGGCTTTCACCCACAATACAAGGCTTTTCTCATGATATTTCCCAAGTGGCCAAAGCCAGAAGGTAGATTTTATATATCTTAAGGCCAGAAGAGCCCATTATCATGTAGTCTGACGTCCTGCATAATTCCTGCCTCAGAATTTCACCCAGTGATTCCTTCGTGCATCCTAATAACCTGTCCTTAAATTAAAGCACTTCTTTTAGGAAAGTGATGTGGTAAATTCTCCATCACTTGGCAATCTGTTCCCATGGTTAATTAGCCTCACTGTCAAAAATTTGCATTTCCTGTTTTAACTGTACTGACTTCAACTTCCAGCCATTGCATCTTATGCCTTTATTTGCAAAATTAAAGCGGCTGCTAACATCCCTAGCTACTATAGCAGAAATGTGGTGAGAGAGACAATTTGTAGATAAAGAGGTTTGGGTAAGTATGATGATTTAGTTGAACTATTTGAGGTTTGCCCATCACTAAGACATATGTTGGTTCTGCTAGCTAAATAACTTGCAGTTTTATCTGTTGCTGATTCAAGATTATGATGGAGATATTTTCCAGCCCCTATAATTTTTATGTGACTGTGAACCAGAATACTCCAATTTAAGGAAAGATATTTAGTTGAAAAAGCAAGATCAGAAATACTGAGGGCAAGGTTTACAAGGAAGAGCATTATGTTTCCTTTTGCAGAATAAAACAACCTCCAGGCTGTGATAATTTTTCTGTTACAAAAAAGATAGTTGCTTAGAGAGCATGTCCTGAGAGAACCTGTGATGAGCTGTTGTACCATGAGGCATTGTTTCCATTCAAAATATCTTGCTGCTGCAGTAGCTTATGGTAACATGTGCTATAACACTATGAGATCTTATGACTGGAACAAAATCACCTTTTGACACCATTGTGCATAGCAAAAAGCTAATCCACGCTTACAAAATATTAAATGATGGGGAAACCTCCCCCCACCTCACCCCAATGCTATCAAGTCAGTCTCTGTGTAATTTCAGACGTTCAGAGTCAGATAATCGGATGAAGTACTATTTGTGCTTGATTACCTCTCAAGTGTGTTCAAATGTGTGGCCTTTTATTACAAGAGAATGAATACTTTCCCCATTCTAGGTGATAAGATTCACACTGACCATATTAAGGATAATAGGATAACGCAATCAAGCGGAAACACAAAGGTTTCTGACTCATTCAGCTCCAAGCAAAAAGATAAGACACTAGACTGCAAACCTATGTAGGATCCCTCAACTTTAACAATAAGATAAAACTTTGGAGTACACAGACCTACCTGGGAGCAGTGAAAGACCAAGCCAAACAAAAGGAACATTGTCTAATAATAGCACCACATCCAGGCAGTATTAAATCCACCAAACACCGCAATATGAATAGAAAAGGATAAAGAATTTTTAAAAATCACCTTCAAACCCACACACTGGGAATCAGAATGCTAAGGTCCCAGTGCCAGGCTGTATTGGAGCTAGGTTCCATACAGCCAGAGAGAAGTGGGGAGGGGGGGGGGGGGGCAGGGGTAGGCAAAGGTGGACTCTAGAGGCAGACAGAAGCCAGAAAGGGCTGTGGCCTAAATTGCTAGGGTTCTTCCAGGGGCTGCTCTAACACTGAGCTACTGTGGCTCCCTGGGAGCTGTTAAGCAATCCACACTTGCCAGAGTCCAGTGTGCTCCGGCCAGACTTCCTCCCACGATTTCTCCCTGGGAGCTATGAGAGACCCACTGCATGATTGTTTCATCTGTTCTATGCTGTCAATGGTATTGCCAAGGGCCTGGCTAATATGATTTAATGACCCCTATATAACTGCTCTCCACATATCTGCAGAAGCCATTACTGGGGCCTAATTTTTGAGGGCCAGATTGTGGTGACAATGCCAGAGTTGCCACTGCTTGTTATATTGGGTGTTTTTCTGAGAGCCCCAGCTCCTGGAGTCATGTGACTCTGCAAGAGTTTTTGAATGTTTGGGGTTGGCAATGCTGCAGTGCAGAGGCACCCTGCTTGAATAGCTGCACCAAGATGCACCCCTGGTTCACTGGGAAACCTCTAATAAGGGTGCAGCATTTCAGTGACAGCTGAGGCAGGTTTTAGGATAACTTCCAAGACTCTGTTCTGGGAAATAGTGACTCTGAACAAGATTTGGACTTTGTGGTGGATAATCAGCTGAACACAAGCCCCCAGCATGATGCTGTGGTCAAAAGGGATAATTCGATCCTGGGATGTATAAACAGTGGAATATTGAATAGGAGCAAAGAGGTTATTTTTCTTCTGTATTTGGCACTGGTGCGACCACTGCTGGAATTGTGTGTCCAGTTCTGGTGACCACAATTCAAGAAGGATGTTGATAAATTTGAGAGGGTTCAGAGAAGAGCCCCAAGAATGATTAAAGGATTAGAAAACCTGCCTGACAGTGATAGATACAAGGAGCTCAGTCTATTTAGCTGAACAAAGACAAAGTTAAGAGGTGACTTGGTTACAGTCTATAAATATCTACAAGGGGAACAAATATTTAATACTGGGCTCTTCATTCCAGCAGAGAAAGGTATAACACGATCCAATGGTTGGAAGTTGAAGCTAGACAAATTCAGAATGGAAATCAGGCATAATTTTTTAACAGTGACAGTAATTAATCCTTGGAACAGCTTACCAAGGGTCATGATGGATTCTCCATCACGGGCATTTTTAAACAAAGACTGGATGTTTTTCTAGAAGAGATGATCTAGGAATTATTTGGGGGATGTTCTATGGCCTGTGTTACACATGAGGTCAGAGTTGATGTGCAATGATCCCTTCTGGCCTCGGAATCTATGAATCTATAAGAAATAATATATAAAGTATGCACACTATTATTGCCATAATATGGTCTGGCTGTATTCACTCGCAGTCTCTGCAACTAGTTCCTGTCTATGTGTGTGTGTGAGAGAGACAACTGTGCCAGAACCTCAGCTGGTATTATTTCCACAGGAGGCTGTGCAGTGCCACAACTACCAATGCACTCTCACAGACAATGGATTAAATACTCAAATGGCTTTACCTCAGCGTCCCTCCACTGAAATCCATGGAACACTGTCAAATAATACCAAAGAAATCAAATCGTAGTCAGTGTTGGCCTTGACCACGCAGGCCTTTAGATTGGCTATAATAACTGTGCTAAATTCAACTATGGCCTGTGCTATAATCCTCTTTCTTATGTACCTTTAAAAGGTGCCTGCATGCAGGGTTATGGGAGGATCTTACAAAGTGAGAAAATGCTCTGGTTTGTCTGTCTCCTGGAGATTTTATATTTATTCTGAGTGGAATTCATCCCTGTGCAAAAGGGGTTCAAGAGGCTACCGAAGGGTATAAGTGGAACGGAAGTGGTGCACTGGCTTTGCCCTGGCTCTGTGCATGGGGGTTAATTCCACCTTCTTGTGTCTCAAATAAGCCAGCTAGGTCTAAAATACATGTTCTTTGTATATGGGGAAATCTGACATGACTGACCCTGGATGGGGCCAAACAGCATGTAATAACCAGACTCAGAAATGCTGTGGCAGGCTGTAGGTGGGGCTGGCACTGTAGACAGCTAGGGATGAGGTTTCAAAGCTATTTAGGCCCCTATGTGCATCTTTAGATGTCTGCATACCTCTGCAAATCTGGCCCTTAGACTATTGTGGTACTAGGGAAAACAGGAGTAGGGCAGGAGTAGAGCCTAAAATTCAGGGGAGATAGGCTCAGCCCTTGTAAGTATTCTCACACTTCTTATCAAACTGTCTGTACTGAGCTATCTTGATTATCACTTCAAAAGTTTTTTTTTTTTCTCTTACTTAATTGGCCTCTCAGAGTTGGTAAGACAACTCCCACCTGTTCATGCTCTCTGTATGTGTGTATATATATCTCCTCAATATATGTTTCACTCTATATGCATCCGAAGAAGTGGGTTGTAGCCCACGAAAGCTTATGCTCTAATAAATTTGTTAGTCTCTAAGGTGCCACAAGTACTCCTGTTCTTTTTACGGATACAGACTAACACGGCTGCTACTCTGAAACCTGTAGTCCCTGGTGAGCCTGGGGCGAGGCCAGGGGAAGTGGCTTGTGTCTCTTGTATTTAGGGTCTGGTTGGGGACCAGTACAGTTCCTAGTGCAAACGTAGGGCAGCCCTTATGGTTACCCTAACTCACACCTCTGCTTCAGTGGCCCTTCTGAACCATTGCAGGGGCATAGTATCACCAGGGCATGATAATGCCTCAGCCATGCATCCTTCTATCTCCAGTCTGCCCCCTTTCTTGTCCAGCCTGCCCCAGAACTTGCCCTGCACCAGGGAGCACCTATGGAGGCAGCATAAAGCTGGCTGAGCCAATTCTGTACCTGCAGGAGAGGGATTATCCTAGCTCAGTCGTCCCTTTTGCACCACCCTACCAGGAACAAAACGGCCATCCGAGACAACTGTGCTCCTGGACCATTTTGCCTTATTCTGCTCCTATTGAAGTCAATGGTCTTTTGATTTCAATGGGGCGGGACTGAGTCCTTAGAAATCTACTGGCTTTATTTGTTTGTCTGTTGACATCAAGTGAATATCTTTAAACCAAGCACTCCAATTGGTGATGGGCACCAGCATAAGAACCTACACAGCTCGCAGACATTGCTTACCAGGCAGGGAATAAGCTGCACCTGGGTGAGCTGCATGAAACAATGTCAGCTCCACAGCATTCTCTCTGAACAGCTGTAAACCACCAGGATTGCAGCAGCACTGTTTGTTTAAGATTCCCTGTCATTATTATGAGGGGTTTATGAAAATTGAATACAACAAACCACTGATGGCAGGTTATTTTCCACCACAGCTAGGTCACTAGTTTCATAGCAGCATTCAAATGAAAGCCCAATTAGCCCTAATACCAGAGAAGGGTTATTGTTTTAGGTCACCTAACATCCAACAAGAGAAATAAAGAGCTGCTCAGAGACACCAAGTGAAGAAAAAAGGCACAAAATATGTATTGGGAGTTTGCAGACTTTTGAGTTTCTCTCACTTTCAATAAGTGAAGCAGTGAATTCATTTGCAGTGCCTAGTGCTTTGCTTCAGAGCCTTTGCATGTGAATGACAGTGATTTTCATGCTATCTTTGAATCACAATATGTCGAGGCTTTTATCATGTAAAAAATAAGGAAACCTCAAGCGCACACTGCAGTCAAGAGCCATATTAGCATCCACAGCATAGAAATGGTGCCGAGACACTGCACCTCACTCTGCTCACACGCCCTCTGATTTGACACCAGTACAACTGCATTGACGTCATTGGACTTACTCCTGACTTGCACCCGTGGGTTTGAGATCAGAATCAGGCCCACAAAGTCCTTACTGTGGACTGCTGTTAAGCTTAGTGATTTAATGTTTGTAAATGCTTTGAGATCTTGGCTGAAAGTATCCAAAGTATCATAGAGCCCAACCCTAAAAGGTGTTAAGCACCTATCCTAAGGTGCTACTTCTCCCTCGATCTTACGTTTTTATACTGCTACCTCTCTATGTGGTATCTGAACATCTTACACATGTAATCTATAGTGATAGCAAAGTCCCTACTGGACCTCATGGCAGCTCTGTCTCTTCTCCTTTTTCGGGTTACAGCCTTTGCTTAAATTAGGGTTATTTGATGTATTGATTTTTGGTTGGTTGGTTCTTTGAATAGTTTCAGGTCATTTGTTGGTTGGGGTTGGTGTTTTCTATTTGTTGAGTTTCCTTTTTTGGAAGGGATGGGTAGAAAGGGTTCCTATTGTTGTGAGGGTCATTCTTGTTAGGACGGGAAAGCTTTATCACACAGGAAGGTGTTGCTGAGTGCCATGGACTCCAACAGAAGATCGAGGAGTCAGTGAGAACTGAGAGTGCTCAGCAGCTTACAGGATGTGCTGAATTATTTACAGGATCTGGCCCCAAAATCCACTAGGGCCCAATGCTCCTCTTTCTAGTAAAGTCAATGACAAAACTGCATTGTGGGAGCAGAACTGAGCCCTTGCTGCGCGCACACACAGCTCTCCACTGTCTTCAGTGGATTCTCAGCACTTCTCCAGACTGGGTCCACTGTGAAAGAGAATGAAAAACTCCAGACTGTTTCAACTGCATCACAATATGCAAAATAAAATCTGACTATAGCAAACCTGATCTGAGAGGGAAGTTGTTCTGTGGGGAAAAAGTCGTCTGCCATCGGAGGGTATCACTTTGTAGACAGGGCAAAATAAACACTCATCTTTTGAGTATGATGCTGTTCACCACAGTTACATAAAATAGGGGCTTGGAGAGCCCTGAAAAGAACTTAGTAGTAACTCTTCAAAGAGGGAGCATTTTGCTGCTCATGAGGGAAAAAGTTCCCAAAATTTAGATCTGACCTTTAAGTATCTTTGAATAATATTATTATGCATAATCTTTCATTCTCTACCACACTTTATATTTCGGCAACTGCTTGCTTTTGACAGAATACATTCCCTTTCCAGCACAGTTTCTACAGCTTGAAAGTTCAGTGGCATGTTAACATTTATAAAAAGTTTTTTAACTATTATTGTAATGAAAATCTGAATGCCAGAATCATGATGAGATTAATTAATTAACATTTGCAAAGAGTTTTGAAGATGAAAATCTCTATACGAGGGCTGAGCTGAGTACTATGATTTCACATTCAACTAAGGTTCCATCCTATATATTTTCAGGTTAATTTAACTCTACCTATTCTCCAAACAGGCTCTGATTCAGGAAACCACTTAACAATATGTTTGAATTCAACCCTATTCAGGAAAGCAATCATGCATGTGCTTAAATGCTGTCCTGATTGTGATGGTTTCCTGAACTGGGGCCATTCAGAGTACAGGAGAAGGAACGATGTGCAGAATTGCACTTCATAACAAAAGCCAATGGGAACACATAACAACAGTGCTTTACAAATGCCATTTATTCATTTTGTTTCATAACAGAATATAAAGTTCTGCTCTTAATCTGTAAGGCCCTTAATGAAATAGGTGAGCTATTTCAGATAGTCTCATCATCTGTGACCCTCCAAGACAACTATGCTGCACAGGAACAATGCAACTGGGGAAACCCAGGCAGAGACTTTCAGGCATTGAAAGCAGTGTATTCTTAGTGGTGGCATCCCAACAATAGAATTCTTTGCCATCAGAGCTCAGACAGTATGTAGATTTTTGCAGTGTTGTTGTAGCCATGTTGTCTGCAGGATATGATAAAGACAAAGTAGGGAGGTAGTATCTTTTGCTGGACCAACTTCTGTTGGTGGAAGATACAAGCTTTCAAGCTACACAGCACTTTTCTTCAGGTCTGGGGAAGGAAGCAGAGTGTCTGAGCTAGATACAAGTGGGGACAGATTGCTAAACAGAAGGGGAAACATGTTGGAGATGGTCACCTGAAATGAAGTGGGCAATTGGGGGTTAGATTGTATGCATAAAGGGGTTAAAGTAGGCAATAAAGGGTAGAAGGCAGTGTGGTGTGTTACAAATTGTTGTAATGAGCCATAAAACCAGTGTCCCTGTTAAGTCCATGGCTTTTGATATCTAGCAAAATTATGAATTTAAGTTACCAGGCTTGGTTCAAACAATGTCCCAACCTCGCCAAGCTCATGATCAGATGGAAGCTCCCTACGGACCAGAACACACCGACTCAAAGTGGTATCAGACCCTACCAGAACAACAGACCCAAAACCTGAAGACAGATTTCCACTGCGACTATGATCAATACTCCCACAACACACCTTTCAAGGTCCATGGGTCCTACACATGCTTATCACAACAGGTGATCCTCATCCCATCAAATGCCCAAATAAAAACTACATGGATGAAATCAGACAATTACTGTACTTTCAAATGGCCTCACACAGAAAAATGATAAAAGACAAAAACACTATATCTCACCCGGGTGAACACTTTGTGTTCACTCCATATCTGATCTTTCAATACTTGTCCTCAAGGGAAACCTGCACAACACCTTCAAAAGGCAAGACTGGGAACTTAAATTCATAAATCTGCTAGACACCAAAAGCTGTGGACTACCTCCAACATGTGTTACCCCTTCTGATTAACAATCTGTCACAACTTGTATTTAGCTCAGACACTCTGCTTCCTTCCACACACATGAAGAAGAGCTATGTGTAGCTGAAAAGCTTGTACCTTCTGTGACAGGGCTCCACTCACCATGCTGACGCCTCCTGCTGGTCATTTTAGGGATTAGCTCTGCTGGTCAGTATGGTCTCTCTCAATGGTGCCTCGCCCACCGTCACCTCCACTCTCTGTGACCTGCATCACTCCAGGGACCAGAGCGTTCTCTTCATGACATGGTCCTCTGGCTGTGTCACCATCTGTGCTTCCCACTTCTGGGGGTTTATTACAGCATCCAACTGCGCAGCCATTTCCCCAGTGGTGAGTGGACCTGGCCTGCCCACTATTCCAGGTCCTGGCCCAGGGACCCTCTGAACCGCAGTCACTTACTGTGTTCCTATGCCTTGACTACTGCTGCATTTACCTGAGCCACTTCCCCATGGTCACAGCACCCTACTCAGTCCCCGCAGCCCATCAGGAGCTCTTTCTCTACTCCCCAGGTCCCTGCCTGCACAGCTCTGTCCCAGGTGCTACAGGGTTGCAGCCTACTAAAGACACAATCTTCTCTCCTCGAGCTCCCAGCAGCCACTGACCCTGATCGGCTCTGCGGCTTTTCTTATATTGGCCTGCCGGGACTGGATTTGCTGCTCCTCACAGTCTCTCTCCTATTGACCGCTTCCCGTGCAGCCACCCCTAGGGCTCTATTAAATCCCTTACATGCCAGTGTGGGGTGGATGCCCCATCAGACCTGCTACCGACAGAAGTTGAACAATAAAAGATATTACCTCACTTACCTTGTCTCTCTCATAATACTTAGATCTGTAAGGAGGATATACCTTTTCAAGAAGTCCCAGCTACATTTGAGTTAGTTAACAGAAGCCTCTAAATGAAGATTACAATATTTCTATCTGTTCTAAAGCTTTCAGAGGTCTCCTTGCCCTTTGGGCAGTGCCTGAGCAGGTACAAACCCAGGCATATTGAGTCAGATCATCTCCCCCAACCTTTCCTATCCTTCACCTCACTAATAGAGTCTAGAGGACCTGTGCATTTCCCCATATTTTATGCCCTGTTTCATCAGCTCCATCGTGTTGGAAGAGGTAGTAATGACAACAGCCATTTACTCTGTTGAGCTATGTGAAGCACTCCCTCCAGACAATGAGCACATTGCTCTGCTCATCATTCCACTCCAAGGACAGGAAGGGAGAAATAGAGACAAGAATGGAACCCTGGTCTCCCTCATGCCTGGGCAGATCACAACTAGCAAGGCTCCAGTCCAGTCATTTGTCTGCCATTTGCCCCCCATCTCTGAAGGCATAACATATGAGAAGTCATGTGAGACTTTCACATCTGCCTCAAGGATTTAGATGCCTAATTCCCATTAGTTTTCATGGGAACTGGGTGTCCAAATCCTTTAGTTGGCTTTGAAAAGTTCAGCCTTGTTTTTAAAATATGAAGTGTCATAAGCTGCCTGACTGTTATCAAAGCATAGGCTATGTCTACACTTAAACCACTACAGCGACACAGCTGCAGTGCTGCAATTGTGCTACTGTAGCACTTCAGTGTAAACACTTACTACAGTGATGAAAGAGGTTCTTCCATTGGCGTAGGTAATCCACCTCTCCAAAAGGCAGTAGCTAGGTTGACAGAAGAATTCTTCCTTCAACCTACCATTGTCTACACTGGAGAAATAGGTTGGCTTAAGTACATCTCTCACAAGTGTGGGTTTTTTACATCCCTGAGAGACGTAGCTATGCCAATGCCACTTTTTAGTGTAGACCAGCCCTTAGAAACCCTTCCTTATTCACCACAGCAAACAGGAAACCAACATTAAATTATCTGAGAAACTTTTAGTATACTTTTTGATGTTCCTTTTATTTAATTGCTTGCTTTAAAGAACCATTCAAGGAAATGCTTTATTTACCAGAACCATAATTGAAGTGAGACATTGTTGGAGTCAAATAGCATCCAATCAACAATGATCCTGTTTCAGTTGATTATTTATCATTCTAACACTGTTCTTATCCTTTAGAAGAACAACAAACCACTTAAACCTGCAGGAATTGGATGGTGATTTGATTCCCAAAAGAGTCCAAAGGGACCAATATTCTTTTACATGATTTCTGATGCTGTATGTTAAACACTGAATCCTTTTCTTACCATAGTTCTTTTACAAGTAGGTTCTCATTCATGGCTGGTCACCCCGCTGCAATAGAAGATGTGGAGATACAAGTGTGAATAAAAGAAAGCAATCTCATACTGATAGAAGAGGTAAATACTATTACTGATTTTTCACCAATACAATAATCATATTTATATCTCTTCTAGTGGTTGGCCTTGCAGAATCTTCTGGGACTCAGGGATTGCCCTTTCACCTGTGACACCTAGAGGTGAACAAAAGGGCAACATTTTGTTTGTGATAAATTCAGTGAAATTTAAAAAATCATTTTGCTTATCTGAATTTCTTGTATGCTTATTTTGGGCATATCCAAATTGCATGTCTTTAGTGGAGAAACTATACAGCCAGATAAGTGAAAACATTCTTTTTTTGCCATTTGTGAATGCTTCTCTAAATTCAAAATGACCAAATTTTGTCAGAATTCAATTTCTTTTCTTCCGGGAATTTTTACTCCGTTCTAGGTATTACTTGAAAACTCGAATATATATAAAATTATATATATAGTGAACATTATTGGGGATGTTTAACCTTTGATTCTGATAAAACCCCAAACAAAAAGAATAACTGAGTGGAATCTGCTTCGTTTGGTGTTTCACAGTGTCTAGCTCGGCACAGTCTGCAGGATCTACTTCCAGGAACCTTATTTTCCCGACTTGGGGGTGCTGCATATCTCTTGCATTGAAATAGTTGCCTGACTGTCTTCATTCCTCTTCATTCATCTTGTGCAGTTGGCATATGCCATATTAATCTTGGCCACACGGAGATGGGAATGTGGGCCAACACGCTCCTCTCTTTTTGTGGTGGAAAGGAAAGCTTTGGGAGTATTCAGTGGGTTGAAGAAGGAGGACACTATGATGTTCAGTGATCACTCAGTGCTTATGGCACTTGCAAGAGATCTCTTTGTTCTGTGGTCAATTCCAACTGGCTGTGCATGACAAGAGCTTGACAGGACCCCACCCAGGCTGTCTGTCTGGGAAGTTCAGTCTTTAAAGGAACAGTCTTTAATACCACAAACACTATTTGAGGTGGGGTTTTATGGATGTTAATCCAGTAGATATTACATATATTAATGCTGGCTCCACAGCTGACAATATACTGATTAAATACATTGGACCAATTTTCCCTCTGAGTGACACTGGTGCAAACCCATTGACATTAGAGGAGAATCCCTCCTCTTCCATGATTGGAAAATCAAAATAATCACACAAGATGGATGCCTAATGCTCCCCACATGCCTGGATGCCAAAGTTCTTGTTGAGGGCCAGCTTGTAACCCTTTGCCATGACCCTGAGCATTCACCTGTGAGGGGAGGGTATTGATTTCCAGTAGGATTGTTTGCTTTTCCAACCTGCCCCTACATTTTGCTGGCATAAATATTGTGTCAAAATCTGACATTTATCTTCTGTTTGTTCTCAAACAAAGCTGTGTTACAGCATTACATTTTGTATTCCACTTGGTTAGAACAGCAGGCACCAACTTCTATGTGATGCATATACTGTAATGGGAGCTCCTCTGAGACAGTGCAGTCCAAGCAATGTCACATCACATGCCTTTAGTTGTAATTCCATGCTGCAGTGACAGGGCTAAGACCGAGAAAAGTCTATTAAGAGGAGGAGTTGAATTTTCTTTTGAAAGTCTCTATTTGTAATTCTATAAACAAACTGTTGTTGCAAAAGGGAAATAGGAATGTCTTAAAGCTTTGTGTATTTTAAAGTTTTAATCTTTCTAATTTTGGGATAAACGCAGAAAAGCAATGTATCATGTTAATGATATTCAAACATAAGAATTATTCTGGATGAAGCTTGACATCAAGGCAAATTAAAAACAAAAGATTTGGTATCAGTGAATTAGTTGAAAACCCAGTGGCAGCACAGGCAGGTTGGTGTGTCTTAGCTAAAATGACTGGGCTAGTATACTGAGCTGAACTGTGAACTTTAAAAACCAAAACACACAGCTGGGCTCTTGAAAATCTTTAGCAAAGGAGGAGAAACACTATTTTAGGTTAGACCTAAGCACACAGACAGCATTGCTTGTGATTCCTCCAGTGCTTAGACACTTCAATAGGAGGCACTCTATAAACCAACAGAGACAAAGTTTGGACAAGTAGATAAAATATACATGTACATTGGGGTCAGTCTTTCATGATCAGGGTAAAGAATTTTATGAACTATCATTTTTTCTTCTCTATCTAACTTGTTTTTTGGCTTCTGTGTTTCTCATTGTCCCATGATCCCAAATATTGGTGAGGAATATCCTTTGAGTTCTGATGAAGTTAGACTACAATCTTTAAAGAAAGCATTTGACATTGACAGATGTAGGCCATTCCCGCAGTTCCCAATTTGTACTTTTGTTTGATTGCAATAATATGTCAATTTTTAAACTGATGCTTTTGTGCATAGTCCTTTTGTTTCTGTTCTTAGTTGTCCATAACTACATGGCCTTGGTCTTCTACGACATGAATACAATGATGGCCTAATATGCATGCAATATTTTCGTCCTAGATACTCTCTGTAACACTAATGGGAACTTTGCTGCTGAACAACAGTAACACATTTTGGAAGTTTGAGAAGTGCTACTTATTATTAAAGGGATTTTAACAATGATTTAAGCATAGGCATTCTAGAAGAGCAAAGTTTCCCAAACTGTGGGTCATGATCCCCAGATAATGGATCATTTTGACTTTTGGAGGATAGTGGTAGAAATGTTTGAGTTCCTATAAATAAAATATTTGTGTTCTGTGTCTATAATAAACAGAAACCCATCACCTACTTAAGCACATATATATCTTATATCTTATATGTTCTTCAAGACAGGCAAGTGCTATAGCCATCTATGACCTGGCTTTAAAAAATGCATTCTTAGAGTATAAGGCCAGAAGAAACTATTAGTTCCTCCTGTACTAGCTATCCACAGATCCAACTGAAATCAATGCTAGATTAATAAGCACAACTCCTACCACTTCATTCCCACAACTCATTTTTGTAAGGGTGTCTTTATTTTGTTAACAGCAAAAGTACCAACCACATTATTATTAGGGCGACTTACAACCTCCACAAAACCCCCAAACTAAATAGCAATTTAGAGCATAAGAAGAAAAAATACTGAATTTTGGTTGCCCTTTTTGGGATAAACCAATCAACCTTGCCCCTAGTACTATGGACCTTGCTAGTTTGGGAAGATAAAGTTTATATCTATATAACTATATATCCCCATTCCAGCTTTGCTGAATTAATTATTTTTAATTATTTATAATACATTAGTGACTAACTGTCCCAGATCAGGGCCTCATTGGGTTGGGTGCTGTACAAACACACACTAAGAGCCAATCCCTGCTCTAAAGAGCTTATAGCCTAGAGAGGACAGACAAAGAAAGGACTATTCTCCACATTTTTACAGATGGAGAACTGAGACAGAGAGAGATTCAGTGACTTTCCCAAGCTCACACAGGAAGTTTGGGGCCAGAGGCAAAAATTGAACCCAAATCTCCTGAATCCCAGTCCAGAGCCTTAATCATAAGAGCAAACTTCCTTATTGTGGCCGAATTTTTTAAAATTCTCATAGATAAATACAGGAGCACATTAAGGATTTGGACAATCAAAAAAGTGGTCATAATAGGGAAAAATGGGGAAACTTTGACATAATTTAAAACAAAAATACAATGAGGTGAATCTAGGCCTGATGTGTGCAAGCACAGCTGTCAATTAAGTCAGTTGGAGCCATACCAATGTACACAGGGTTGTATTTGACTTATTTCTCCTCCATCCCTAATGTCTGTGATTCTCAAAAGAATATTTGAGTTCCTTGTTGTCATAGCTATGGTTAAACGATAGCTAGTGAAGTTCTATCATACACTCAGTTTGAATAACCGCACTCTACCTCTGCACATAGTATTATATTTCCACTTAATAACCAGGCAGAAGTTTTTCTCTTTTACTTCCAAAGGCATAAGCATTTTAGCAATGGGCAAACAGATTAGACTGAATTTGAAAAATCTGCAGAAATAATACAATAGCATTTGGTCTAAGGAATATGCCCTGGGGCACTAAGCTTTTTGTTCTATATGGTAGTTCTGGGAAGAAGAAGAATGACTTATCATACATGGGTTATTCTACCAGCCCATTATTTCAGGCTCTCTGTGCACTCTTTTGAAGGCTTAACTTCTTGATTAATTGTGGGTGAAGCAGATGTCCAGTTGGATTCAAAGTCCACAGATAAAGGAAATCAGGAGCAACATATCTGAGACCCTGGTTCCTAGGTGTCTCTGCTGTTTTTCTCCCTACCTGCAGCCCCTGAAGCCTGCTGAGGCTTCAGGAAATAATCAGCATGCTGCTGATCAGCTCTCTGGTTAGCTTGCCAGTCTCACAGAATTTGACCTTGACAGAGAGAAAGGGGAAACTAAAACTTATGCCAGTCGCTGACCCTGGGCTGATAGGACTCAAAAGGGAAAGAAGCGAGAGAGCCAGGAGTATGTGGAACGGGCAGCGTGGCTGGAACCTGGAAAGGGGATAGAGGCCAAAAGTCAACACAAACCAGCTATTTAAAGAAACAACCTGAAGCCAACTGCTTTTATTTCGTGGGTAACAACCAATGGAAAAGGAATAGCTGTATGAAAATCATCTGGACTGTCGGCTGGTGATCATCAAGAAAATAAATCTACACGAACTGAAAAAAGAAAGTGCTTGGGAAATGGATCTGTTAAATGAGTGGAATGGAATGTTTGGAAAAAAATGCAATGAGACATTTTCTATAGTACAACATGGAACAAGGATAATATAATGAACATCAGGATACCAAACCTAATTGAAATTCAACTCATGCTCCTGAGTCATTTAGTCTGTTGTCCTTTTGAGCTGTCACTTGTACAAAGCCATCTAAACTGAACTCATTTGATAGCTTACTTACCTCATTCATCTTTCTTTGGGAACCATTCCTGTCTTCTGGAATGCTCATAATAGAAGAAAAGAAAGGAGATGCAATTATAAATAAAATGCCAGTGAGAGAGGATTCCTCGGGTTAGCTATGAGTTGAAACTTTAAGAACTCTATTCCAATTACAGTAATTGTGTGCACCACATATCTCTGGTATTCAAGTCAGAATTTAAATGAAAAAAAAAAATTAACAAAATAGCTCTCCACTATTTAAATTCAATGAAGGAATTTAAGGATACTTGCAGCTTTAGAATCACGACACATTTCTAAAGGAAGGATTGTCTTGAGGGTAAAGCACTGGATTGGGATTTATGAGGCCCGGTTCAAATTCTGGCTCTATCATAGACTTCTTGTGTGAACCTGGGCAAGTTGCTAAATCTTTATGTGCCTTAGTTCCCCCTCCAGAAAATAGGGATTATGTTATTTCCTTCTGTCTGTCTTATCTATTGGAGGATGAACATTCTAAGGTAGGGACCGTCTCTTACTATGTGTTTATACAGTGCTTAGCATAATGGGATCCTGATCTCAGTTAGAGGGTCTTGGTGATACTATATTACACACAATAAATAATAATAATACATAGAACTGGAGTGTATAGTGAGAAAGGAACTAAAGAAGCCTTTGAAAAGCATATGGAGAGTGTAAAACAGGAAGACCTTGCCAAGGAGGCAGACAAATAGATCTAGCTACGTATCTGTCTGCCTGAATGTATATCTATTGACCTAACTGTCAGTCTACTTTTCTGTTACAATACTGGGTGCTTTACAAATGTATCTCATTTTCCAAGTAGTATTTCGTTATTCTTGAAGATTTCTTTTCTTGTCAATCACCTACACTCCTACAGACAATCAAAACATTTTAGTAAAGTTTCCCTTGTCATCTAGGTTAGATATATTCTTCCTTCCAGCATTTAGAGAATGTTTTAATAGAACGCTGTGTGTTTTAAAGTTATATGAAGCACTAAACCTGTATATCATTCTCAGTGGGGTGTCAATGCAGCAAAACACTGGCAAATCAGTTACTTCAATGCCTTGAGCAATGGAATATTTCAAAAGGGAGTTAAAAACAGGATTGATTGTGGGCACAAAACTAGAGGCTGGGTTGGAGCCCCTTTTAAAAATAGGTCCCATTGGTGTAATTAAGGATGACTCCAGACTTAATGAGATATTGAGCTCCTTTAGAAAATCCATCCTCAACAAAAATATCATTTTGGACAATAAGGAAGTAATGAAGTAACCTTCTTAACAAACCCTCTGATGTCAACTCTCACAATTTTATCACAAGTCTTGTGATACTTGGTGGTTTTCTTAAATCCCCCAGCCCCTGGAGTCATGTGATTACTTGAGACTCTCAGCTTTAATTTTTTTTAAAAAGGTAGAGCTCCTAGGCAGTAACACAAACAATAATAACATCTCAAAAAGCAAATGAGAACCCCAAAAGGTATAATTTTAAAAATCTCATGATTTTAAGTCAATCGTAATTTTTTGGGCCCCTGACTCAATATTTTGGAACACTTGGGATTGACAATACTGTACAGGTGACTGCCTTTTCTGAACCAATTACAAAATATAGGGGTAGGAGCAAATGCAGCAGTGGAACAGAGCTGGATTTTGGTAAAGGTCATAAAGTCTTGCACACAATTATTTCAAAATGGCTTGTAGACAAACACTGTTTTATGGAGTGGAAAATGGCTGAAGGAGTGAGTAATGACAGCTAGCTATGGACTGAACTGGGGGAGGTGACAATAGGGGGGCTGCCAGACCTAGTGTTAGGTCTAGTCTTATTTAACATCCTCATTGATTAGCTGGAAGTGGAGGTAAACCACAAGCATCTACTTGTTTGATACTACATTGATTAATGATGTGCATCTCCAGAAGGCCAGAGATCTAATGCAAAGGAACCTTGAGGGGTAAGTGGGTCAGAAAATAATGAAATAAAGTGCAACTTGAGAAAGTATATATCTAATATATCTGGAGAAAAATAATCTGGAAAACAGACATTTAGTATAGGGGAAAACGTAGGAAAGGTAAGGCTGAAAGAAATTGAGGGGTGATTGTGGCAAGCAAAGTGGATGCATTTGTAATATGAGTTCAATAATGTTAATCTGTGTAGTGTACAGAGTTGCATTTACAGATTCCTTAAGGCATGGCATGGATGGCTTTTTTCTACATGGCTCTGGTGAAATGGTATCTGGAAGCAGCTTGATCTTGTGCACTGAGTATAGATAGGACTGTGAGCCTGAACTGGCTGCAGTTTATTCCCGCTCTGCCACTGATCTGGATCAGATAAGCACTTGGTAAAATAGGCCTTTGCTAGAACTCCAGATTCAGGGATTACATGACAATGTGATTGTGATGGGTTGGACCCCACATCTGGCATGCCACCTGATGTGCTGAGGTCTCACAGAGCCCACCCCTTCCACCAGCCTGGGCTTCCTCACCCTGTCTATGCTGTGCCAGGCCCTCAAGCCTCCTCTAGTACACACACAGGTAAGGCCACACCCAACTGCAGACACAGACTGAAATCAGCTCTGTGTGAGAGGATTCAGCTCGGAGATTCACCCAGCACTCACGTGCACACCCACTTTGGGGAGTAAACCCAAAATAATATTGTCTTGCGCTATATAGAAAAATCTGCACAGCGCAAGCTCATAAAAATCGCCCTCTCCCTCAAAGTGGAGAGAGATATGCACAGCTTCTTGCCCCCCAGATATTAATTGCACAAACTGGGTTATGTTATAAATAAGTTTATTAACTACAAAAAGTAATTTTTAAGTGATTATAAGGGATAGCAAACAGTACAAAGCAGATTATTGAGGAAATAAAACAAAACATGCAAACTAAGCTTAATACACTCAAGAAACAGGTTACAAAATGTACTTTCTCACCCTAAATGTTGTTTTAGGCAAGTTGCAGAGTTTCTGTAGCTTAGAGTTCCAGTTATTTCTCTTTACAGACTGGACCCCTGTCTCAGACTGGACTCAATCCTGCCTTTCCCTTCAGGTGTTCTTAGCAGTCTTCCTTCCTGGGCAGGCAATGGAGGAGAGTCCTGAATGCCTTTCTTCCCAGCCTTAAATAGAATTTACATAAGGTGGGAAGCCTTTGTTTCCAGTGGAAAAGTACCAGCAGTGTCCACCGTGGTATTTTGTACCATGTGACATTATCACCTGACCTTGCAGTGTCAAAGCAACCATGAAACAAGGTTCATTTGCAATGTCCACAGGAAGGAACTCCAGGGAAGATGGGAGATCCACATCTTTGAAGACTCATTGTCTTTTCCTAATGGCCCATTAAGGCTGATTGCTTACTGTCTGGTGGGCATTTCCCAAGTACACACACAGTTGTAATGATTACGTAGACAATATTCCTAACTTCAGATACATGCATATAAATTGTATAATCACATTCAGTAAATCATAACCTTTCCAATGATACCTCACATGACCCATCTTTCATAAAACATATCTTAGTATTGCCATATTCATATCATAACAATATTTCTATGAAGAATATGGGGAAAACATCACAGTGATGACATAACCATAGCATCATTTTCACTATGAACATCCTGGAAAGCTGCTGCTCCACCACCCGAAGCCAGGGAGGAATGGACAGGTGCCTGCTGTGCTCTGCCCAGCCACCTCCTCACCCTCCAAACATTCTAAATCTCCAAATCTCACCCCAGCTGGGGTACATACATGGGGAGACCATACTACTGTGGCTGCCACCATTATTGCACTTAGAGCAGCTGGGAAGACAGTGGGGCAGAGAGCCCCAGAACACTGGCTCTGCTGCTCTCTGGGCATCAGGGGAAGGCAGAAGAGCCTCTGACTGCCCGTTCTTCCCTCTCAGTGTGTACCTGGAGGAAAGAAGAGGCCCTAGAAACATTGATTCTGTTGCTTTTCTGCTGGCCAGGCATGCTAGCATATTTGTACTGTTTATTTAATTCTGTTTCAGGAAACCATCAAGAGTGGACTGGGGAAGGCTCATGCAGAAGCTTTATAGAGGAGCAGAGAGAGAGTGCAGCTTTAGGGATAATACTGTTTACTTTATTCTAATAAAGTTCCTTGTTCAGTGTTAAGAGCAAAGAGACTTACACAACAGTCCTTTACACTATTCTGGCCATAACAAGGAACCTTAACTTGGACATAAATACTTCCAGAACCTTTTACGCTAACTCACTGGTATAAAGGGGCCTTCGTATAAATGAGAGTTGGGCCCTAAAATACCACAATGAATTGCTCAGATACTATGGTGATGGGGGCCAGATCAGAATCTAGATAGATGCCTCCTGTGATTCTTTACTGTTGGCACAGAACATAGAGTCAGAAGGCGACAAGAACTTAACCTCTGCCCAAGCCTACCAGGAATTTGACCACAGAACCCCTGGCAGGGGAGGCAAGGGCCACAACTCTGGTATGCACAACGGATTGACAAACCCACACAATGACCTGGGTGTAAGTTCTTCCCGAGAACCTGAACCACAATAAAGCTTAACGCAGAGAGCATCAGATGATAGAGCAACTCATTAACAGATATAATGGGAAGTGAAGCTGAAAATATTTCTAATTCATTTGCTACTCAAGGATGCACTGAAATGTGATGGGATTCAATTCAGAAAGGGAACGTTTAGGCTGAATATCAGGATGTTCTTCCCTACAGTGAGTTCTATAAAAATGTGGAAAAGTCTCCCAAGGGATTGCTCAAGATAGAAATGGAAGCTCCATTGATTTGGACGTTTAAAATCATCACAGCTCTACCAGTCATCTCCCCTGTCAACCAGAGCTTGAATATTTTACAGGAAAAAATTTGGTTATTTAAAAATGCTAGAATAATTTTAATTAATCTTTCTGTATCACTGTAGATTGACAGCAGAAAAGGGGGCATATGAGTTGCAAACCGAACAGAAGTTATTTACAAAGGTGAGGCCATAATGACGGGTTTGTTGTATACTGACGTACCGTCCATTGAGACTAATTGTATGGTAATTGCCTCTCATTTGGTGTTTCATTTATGTTTGGAAACTTGCGTTCGTTCCAATTGACGATTTCATCTGTGTTCGTGGCAGACTGAAATAGAAAACCTTCTGTTGACTTTAACAAATGTGACTTCACAATACGTTATTTTATTACTGTTTTGATAACAAGGCATCAAATACCAATGGGATTACCCAGTAAAAGCTATTTTAACTGCTTTTGAATGCATCTCATCATGAATGTGTTTGCAAGCTAAGAAATTAATGTGCTTTATTGAATGTGAACAAAACGTTTTACCAACATACATCAGCCATCCCTCTCACACCTGGAGTGTTTAAAATTAAGTATACAACTATGGGACATAAAATGAAAAATATGTATATATTGTTGACATAGAAGCTTTGGGTCAGTACATGGAGAGCCTGGAGGGTTGGATTTTGTTTGTTGCCATGAATATAACAAACTAGCTATAATTAAAAAAAACCCAAACCTTTTAATGAAGCATGTTGCTTAATTCCCCAATGGCCTCATCTCAGTGATGTTTCACGGTTAGGCTTGATACCCACAGATGTTACCATAATATTTTACTTCAGTTGCACTGATTGTAATTTCTCTGGATTTAGCCCCTTCCTGTGGATCTCGGGAGTATGGCAGATAGATTGCTAGGCATGTGGCAATGGTCACTTGTGATTAATGTTCCTGATTGGCTAATAATTTCACACATTTTTGTTACCCTGTCTCCCCAGCCCCTTTCCATGGTCCATTTATTTGTCTCCTCCATCGGTTATGTCTTGTCTTTTAGATGAAAGCTCTTTAGGAAAGGGACTATTGTTCTCCATGTGTTTGTACAGCACCTAGCCCAGTGGGAGTAATGTATGGAGGCCACAAAGGCATAGAAACCAAATTTGATATGTTCTGGAGAAAGTGATGCATCAGGTCTTGCTGATCATCTTCAGGTCTTGCTGATCATGTTCTGGTAACAGTATCAGTCTTTCCAGATTAATGCTGATGCAGGCAGTGCTGTCTGAAGTCTCATTGCTCAAACAGGGAGGAGAAAATTTGCATTCACCTCTCCCTAGATATTTCCCAGAAAATCCACTTCACATGTATTGTCCCAACACTTCATTCTTGTCTGCTACTTTGTTCAATACAGTCCTTTGATCATCCAGGCCCACAATAATACATAACCTTTGTATTTAATACAATGGACTCCAAAGATACTGAAACTTAATTCAATAAGATAGTGCAGGAAATTACCATCTCTGTCACATGGTCTGAAGTCAACAAGATGAAATTCAGTAAAAACAAGTGCAAAGTATTACACTTAGGAATGAAAAGTCAAACACATTAATACAAAATTGGGAATAACTGGCTACAAAGTAGTACTGCAGAAAAGGATCTGGGTGTTATATTGGATCAAGAGAGGACATGGGGGGAAGTCAAATCAGTATCTTAGATGTCTGTATACTAGCGCGCAAGGTATGGGGAAGAAGCAAGGGAATTAGAAATGCTAGTTAATAAACACAACTATGACATAGTTGGCATCACAGAGACTTTGAGGGATAGCTCAGTGGTTTGAGCATTGGCTTGCTAAACCCAGGGTTGTGAGGTCAATCCTTGAGGGAGCCACTTAGGGATCTGGGGCAAAAATCAGTACTTGGTCCTGCTAGTGAAGGCATGGGGCTGGACTCAATGACTTTTCAGGGTCCCTTCCAGTTCTATGAGATAGGTATATCTCCATATACACAGGACTGGAATATTGGTACAGAAGGGTACGGCTTGCTCAGGAAGGACAGGTAGGGAAAAAAGGAAGGAGATGTTGCCTTATATATCAAAAATGTATACACTTGGACTGAGGTTGAGATGGAAATAGGAGACAGACCTGCTGAATGTCTCTGGGTAAGGATAAAAGGGGTAAAAAACAAGGTTGATGTCGTGGTAGGGATCTACTTCAGATCAGCTAACCAGGAAGAAGTGGTGAATATAATAAGGCTTATTATAAACAACTAACAAAATCATCCAAAGCACAGGACTTGGTGGTGATGGGGGACTTAAACTACCCAGACATCTGTTGGGAAAATAACAAAATAGGGCACAGACTATCCAACAGGGTCTTGGAATGTATTGGACATAATTTTTTATTTCGGAAGGTAGAGAAAGCCAGTAGGGGAGAGGCTGTTCTAGATTTGATTTTGACAAATAGTGAGGAACTGGTTGAGAATTTGAAAGTGGAAACAGCATGGGTGAAAGTGATCATGAAATAATAGACTTCATGATTCTAATGAACAGTAGGTGGGAAAATAGCACAATCAAGATAATGGATCTTGAAGAAGTATGGGCTGGATGAATGGACTGTAAGGTGGATAGAAAGCTGGCTAGATCGTCGGGCTCAACGGGTAGTGATCAATGGCTCCATGTCTAGTTGGCAGCCAGTTTCAAGCGGAGTGCCCCAAGGGTCGGTCCTGGGGCCGGTTTTGTTTAATATCTTTATTAATGATCTGGAGGATGGTGTGGACTGCACTCTCAGCAAGTTTGCCGATGACACTAAACTAGGAGACGTGGTAGATACACTAGAGGGTAGGGATCGGATACAGAGGGACCTAGACAAATTAGAGGATTGGGCCAAAAGAAACCTGATGAGGTTCAACAAGGACAAGTGCAGAGTCCTGCACTTAGGACGGAAGAATCCCATGCACAGCTACAGACTAGGGACCGAATGGCTAGGTAGCAGTTCTGCAGAAAAGGACCTAGGGGTCACAGTGGACGAGAAGCTGGATATGAGTCAACAGTGTGCTCTTGTTGCCAAGAAGGCTAACGGCATTTTGAGCTGTATAAGTAGGGGCATTGCCAGCAGATCGAGGGACGTGATCGTTCCCCTTTATTCGACATTGGTGAGGCCTCATCTGGAGTACTGTGTCCAGTTTTGGGCCCCACACTACAAGAAGGATGTGGAAAAATTGGAAAGAGTCCAGCGGAGGGCAACAAAAATGATTAGGGGTCTGGAGCGCATGACTTATGAGGAGAGGCTGAGGGAACTGGGATTGTTTAGTCTCCAGAAGAGAAGAATGAGGGGGGATTTGATAGCAGCCTTCAACTACCTGAAGGGGGGTTCCAGAGAGGATGGAACTCGGCTGTTCTCAATGGTGGCAGATGACAGAACAAGGAGCAATGGTCTCAAGTTGCAGTGGGGGAGATCTAGGTTGGATATTAGGAAACACTATTTCACTAGGAGGGTGGTGAAGCACTGGAATGCGTTACCTAGGGAGGTGGTGGAGTCTCCTTCCTTGGAGGTTTTTAAGGCCCGGCTTGACAAAGCCCTGGCTGGAATGATTTAGTTGGGAATTGGTCCTGCTTTGAGCAGGGGGTTGGACTAGATGACCTCCTGAGGTCCCTTCCAACCCTGATATTCTATGATTCTATGATTCTATGATCTCAAAAAGACAGACTTTAACAAATGCAGGAAGTAGGTAGGTAAGATTCCCATGGGAAGCAAGTCTAAGGGAAAAACAGTTCATGACAGTTGGCAGTTTTACAAAGAGATCATAGAATCATAGAATATCAGGGTTGGAAGGGACCTCAGGAGGTCATCTAGTCCAACCCCCTGCTCAAAGCAGGACCAATTCCCAACTAAATCATCCCAGCCAGGGCTTTGTCAAGCCTGACCTTAAAAACCTCTAAGGAAGGAGATTCCACCACCTCCCTAGGTAACCCATTCCAGTGCTTCACCACCCTCCTAGTGAAAAAGTTTTTCCTAATATCCAACCTAAACCTCCCCCACTGCAACTTGAGACCATTACTCCTTGTTCTGTCATCAGGTACCACTGAGAACAGTCTAGATCCATCCTCTTTGGAACCCCCTTTCAGGTAGTTGAAAGCAGCTATCAACCCCCCTCTCATTCTTCTCTTCTGCAGACTAAACAATCCCAGTTCCCTCAGCCTCTCCTCATAAGTCATGTGCTCCAGCCCCCTAATCATTTTTGTTGCCCTCCGCTGGACTCTTTCCAATTTTTCCACATCCTTCTTGTAGTGTGGGGCCCAAAACTGGACACGGTACTCCAGATGAGGCCTCACTAGTGTCGAATAGAGGGGAACGATCACGTCCCTCGATCTGCTGGCAATGCCCCTACTTATACAGCCCAGAATGCCGTTAGCCTTCTTGGCAACAAGGGCACACTGTTGACTCATATCCAGCTTCTCGTCCACTGTAACCGCTAGGTCCTTTTCTGCAGAACTGCTTCCTAGCCATTCGGTCCCTAGTCTGTAACAGTGCATGGTATTCTTCCGTCCTAAGTGCAGGACTCTGCACCTGTCCTTGTTGAACCTCATCAGGTTTCTTTTGGCCCAATCCTCTAATTTGTCTAGGTCCCTCTGTATCCTATCCCTACCCTCCAGCGTATCTACCACTCCTCCCAGTTTAGTGTCATCTGCAAACTTGCTGAGAGTGCAGTCCACGCCATCCTCCAGATCATTAATGAAGATATTGAACAAAACCGGCCCCAGGACCGACACCTGGGGCACTCCACTTGAAACCGGCTGCCAACTAGACATGGAGCCATTGATCACTACCCGTTGAGCCCGACGATCTAGCCAGCTTTCTATCCACCTTATAGTCTATTCATCCAGCCCATACTTCTTTAACTTGCTGGCAAGAATACTGTGGGAGACTGTATCAAAAGCTTTGCTAAAGTCAAGGAATAACACATCCATTGCTTTCCGCTCATCCACAGACCCAGTTATCTCATCATAGAAGGCAATTAGGTTAGTCAGGCATGACTTGCCCTTGGTGAATCCATGCTGACTGTTCCTGATCACTTTCCTCTCCTCTAAGTGCTTCAGAATTGATTCCTTGAGGACCTGCTCCATGATTTTTCCAGGGACTGAGGTGAGACTGACTGGCCTGTAGTTCCCCAGATCCTCCTTCTTCCCTTTTTTAAAGATGGGCACTACATTAGCCTTTTTCCAGTCATCTGGGACCTCCCCTGATCACCATGAGTTTTCAAAGATAATGGCCAATGGCTCTGCAATCACATCCGCCAACTCCTTTAGCACCCTCGGATGCAGTGCATCCGGCCCCATGGACTTGTGCTCGTCCAGTTTTTCTAAATAGTCCTGAACCACTTCTTTCTCCACAGAGGGCTGGTCACCTTCTCCCCATACTGTGCTGCCCAGTGCAGCAGTCTGGGAGCTGACCTTGTTCGTGAAGACAGAGGCAAAAAAATCATTGAGTACATTAACTTTTTCCACATCCTCTGTTACTAGGTTGCCTCCCTCATTCAGTAAGGGGCCCACACTTTCCTTGACTTTCTTCTTGTTGCTAACATACCTGAAGAAACCCTTCTTGTTACTCTTAACATCTCTTGCTAGCTGCAACTCCAAGTGTGATTTGGCCTTCCTGATTTCACTCCTGCATGCCCGAGCAATATTTTTATACTCCTCCCTGGTCATTTGTCCAATCTTCCACTTCTTGTAAGCTTCTTTTTTGCGTTTAAGGTCAGCAAGGATTTCACTGTTAAGCCAAGCTGGTCACCTGCCATATTTATTGTTCTTTCTACACATCGGGATGGTTTTTTCCTGCAACCTCAATAAGGATTCTTTAAAATATAGCCAGCTCTCTTGGACTCCTTTCCCCCTCATTTTATTCTCCCTGGGGATCCCGCCCATCAGTTCCCTGAAGGAGTCAAAGTCTGCTTTTCTGAAGTCCAGGGTCCGTATTCTGCTGCTCTTCTTTCTTCCTTGTGTCAGGATCCTGAACTCGACCATCTCATGGTCACTGCCTCCCAGGTTCCTATCCACTTTTGCTTCCCCTACTAATTCTTCCCAGTTTGTGAGCAGCAGGTCTAGAAGAGCTCTGCCCCTAGTTGGTTCCTCCAGCACTTGCACCAGGAAATTGTCCCCTACACTTTCCAAAAACTTCCTGGATTGTCTGTGCACCGCTGTATTGCTCTCCCAGCAGATATCAGGGTGATTAAAGTCTCCCATGAGAACTAGGGCCTGCGATCTAGTAACTTCTGCTAGTTGCTGGAAGAAAGCCTCGTCCACCTCATCCCCCTGGTCTGGTGGTCTATAGCAGACTCCCACCACAACATCACCCTTGTTGCTCACACTTCTAAACTTAATCCAGAGACTCTCAGATTTTTCTGCAGTTTCATACCGGAGCTCTGAGCAGTCATACTCCTCTCTTACATACAATGCAACTCCCCCACCTTTTCTGCCCTGCCTGTCCTTCCTGAACAGTTTATATCCATCCATGACAGTACTCCAGTCATGTGAGTTATCCCACCAAGTCTCTGTTATTCCAATGACATCATAGTTCCTTGACTGTGCCAGGATTTCCAGTTCTCCCTGCTTGTTTCCCAGGCTTCTTGCATTTGTGTATAGGCACTTTAGATAACTCGCTGATTGTCCCGCTTTCTCAGTCTGAGACAGGAGTCCTCCCCTCTTGCACTCTCCTGCTCGTGCTTCCTCCCGGTATCCCATTTCTCCACTTACCTCAGGGCTTTGGTCTCCTTCCCCCGGTGAACCTAGTTTAAAGCCCTCCTCACTAGGTTAGCCAGCCTGCTTGCGAAGATGTTCTTCCCTCTCTTCGTTAGGTGGAGCCCGTCTCTGCCTAGCACTCCTTCTTGGAACACCGTCCCATGGTCGAAGAATCCAAAGCCTTCTCTCCGACACCACCTGCGTAGCCATTCGTTGACTTCCACAATTCGACGGTCTCTACCCAGGCCTTTTCCCTGCACAGGGAGGATGGACGAGAACACCACTTGCGCCTCAAACACCTTTATCCTTCTTCCCAGAGCCACGTAGTCTGCAGTGATCCGCTCAAGGTCATTCTTGGCACTATCATTGGTGCCCACGTGGAGAAGCAGGAAGGGGTAGCGATCTGAGGGCTTGATGAGTTTCGGCAGTCTCTCCATCACATCATGAATCCTAGCTCCTGGCAAGCAGCAGACCTCTCGGTTTTCTCGGTCGGGGCAGCAGATAGATAACTCAGTCCCCCTGAGGAGGGAGTCCCCGACCACCATCACCCTCCTCCTTCTCTTGGGAGCGGTGGTCGTGGAACCCTCATGCCTAGGACAGTGCATCTCATGCCTTCCAATCGGTGGAGTCTCCTTCTGCTCCCTTCCCTCAGATGTATCATCTACTCCACTCTCCGCATTAGTACCTGTGGAGAGAACATGAAAACGGTTGCTCACCTGTATCTCCATTGCTGGTACATGGACACTCCTCTTTCTTCTTCTGGAGGTCACATGCTGCCAATTTTCTACACCGTCCCTCAGTACCCTCTGTGCAACCTGCTCCGATTCTTCAGAACGTTGTGCCTGTAGAAGCATATCCTGACGTCTGTCCAGGAAATCTTCATTTTCTCTTATGCAACGCAGGGTCAATACTTGTTGCTCCAGACCTCGAACCTTCTCTTCCAATATGGAGATATTATTAAGGGCACAAGAGCAAACTCTCCCACTGTGTTGGGAAGATAGGAACTATGGCAAGAGACCGTCCTGGCTTAGCCAGGAGATCTTCAATGATCTTTAACTCAAAAAGAGTCCTACAAAAAGTGGAAACTATGTCAAATTAAAAAGGATGAATATAAATAAATAACAGAAGTATGTAGGGTCAAAATTAGAAATGCCAAAGAAAAAAACGAGATTCAACTAGCTAGAGACATAAAGGGTAACAAGAAAACATTCTACAAATACATTAGAAGCAAGAGGAAGACCAAGGACAGGGTAGGCCTGTTACTCAATGGGCAGGGGAGCAATAACAGGAATGTGGAAATGGCATACGTGCTAAATTATATTTTTGTTTCAGTTTTCACCAAAAAGGTTAGTAACAATTGGACATATAGCTTAATGAATGACAGTGAAAATGAGGTAGAATCAGAGGCTAAAATACGGAAAGAACAGTTAAAAATTACTTAAACAAATTAGATGTCTTCAAGTCACCAGGGCCTGGTGAAATACATCCTAGAATACTCAAGGAGCTGACTGTGGAGATATCTGAGCCATTAGTGATTAGCTTCAAAAAATCATGGAGGACGAGAGAGATTCCAGAGGACTGGAAGAGGGCAAATATAGTGCCAATCTATAAAAAGGGAAATAAGGACAACCTGGGGAATTACAGACCAGTCAGCTTAACTTCTGTATCCAGAAAGATAATGGAGCAAATAATCAAGTAATCAATTTGCAGACATCTAGAAGATAATAAGGTGATAAGTAACAGTCAGCATGGATTTGTCAAGAACAAATCGTGTGAAACCAACCTAATAATTTTCTGTCACAGGCTAACAAGCCTTGTGGTTACTGGGGAAGCTGTAGATGTGGAATATCTTAACTTTAGTAAGGCTTTTGATACTGTCTCATATGACCATCTCATAAACAAAGTAGAGAAATACAACCTAGATGGAGCTATTATAAGATGGGTGCATAACTGATTGGAAAACTGTTCTCAAAGAATAGTTATCAGTGGTTCACAGTCAAGTTGGAAGGGTATATTAAGTGGGGTCCTGCAGGGATCAGTTCTGGGTCCAGGTCTGTTAAATATCTTCAGGCACGGCCACCCGCAGCTCCCAGTGGCCACGGTTTGCCATTCCCGGCCAATGGGAGCTGCGGGAAGTGGCAGCCAGCACATCAAGCAGGACAAGAAGCAATGGGCTTAAATGGCAGCAAGGGAGGTCTAGGTTGGACATTAAGAAAAACTTCCTAGCTGTCAGGGTGGTTAAGCACTGGAATAAATTGCCTAGGGAGGTGGTGGAATCTCCATCACTGGAGATTTTTAAGAGCAGGTTAGACAAACCCTGTCAGGGATGGTCTCGATAATACTTAGTCCTGCCATGAGTGCAAGGGACTGGACTAGAAGACTTCTCAAGTTCCCTTCCAATCCTATGATTTTATGAAAATTTAATATGAGCCAACAATGTGATGCAGTTGCAAAATAGGCTAATATCATTCTGGGGCATAGTAATAGGGGTGTCAAGAATCGTGAGGTAATTGTTTCACTCTACCCAGCACTAGTGAGGCCTCATCTGGATTATTGTGTCTAATTCTGGGTGCCACATTTTAAGAAAGATGTGGACCAACTGGAGAGAGTCCAGAGGTGGGAAACCAAAATGATGAAAGGTTTAAAAAACTTTACCTACAAGGAAAGGTTAAAAAACTGGGCATATTTAGTCTTGAGAAAAGAAGACTGAGGGAGCAGCTGATAGCAGCCGTCCAAAAAGTTAAGGGCTGTTATAAAGAGAATAGTGATCAATTGTTCTGAATTGATGTCTTGGACTCAAGTGAAAGGTGTGTTTAATGTAGGGCAGAATTAATCATTTAAGAGCTCTCTAGAAAATCTAGTGAGCAACTTCTAAGGAAGACTCTGGAAAAGTGACTCAGTTCTGAGTACATTAATGAAGGGCAGGTTTGTGTTTCCATCCCTCACTTGTGGAGCCAAGAGAACTTTCTCTTTGTAACCCTTTAAATAGAATCAAAAGGCTCCCTAGTCTAATCAGAAATGGCATGTCTGACTCACTTTACTTCAGAGAATCAGAGAAGTTAAAGAAGTTAACGATTTGTTCTTCCAGTACATCTCCCAGCCAGTGCAGGATTGCCCTTTACAATATCTAGTCAGGTCTGATAAAAGATGTCCAAAGCAATGGGGCTTTCACCACTTTCCTTAGCAGACCATTTCACAGTCTAATACCTCTCACTGTCAAGAAGTTGTTTTCCTGATAGCCTAGATTTTCACTTTATTAATTTAATCATATTACTTCTTATAGACCAATTTACTACTCTAAACACTTGATGCCTAATTGTCTTCTACTTTTTTGTTTTCTCTATAGGTGTTTTAACCTCTGATCTTTCAAAAGCTTTTTGTAAAGCTACAATGTCATATTTTTCTCTCGCACTGTTCCCCGCCCCCCCGAGGAACACTATTCTTGTGTGCTTTAATTATAGTGTCTAGATTCCCCAGCTTCTTCCACCTTGGTGAATTTTAGTACTTCTTCACATAGCACCTTACTGACATATGTATAGCAATGACACCAAGATAAATTTGACTTATGTGAGGTCTTGCAGGTAAGAAGGTTTACAAAGCACAATCAGCAAACAACTCCCTAGTGCCTATGCATGCAGAAGCTTAACCTAAATCATGCAAGGCTGGTATTTAATTGCACCTACAGAATGTTTCAAATATCCAGTTGTTTTGAATAGAATAATGTGGGCTGTAGCTAATACAATCTGTAGACCATGACCCCTTTTAGGGGTTCTCACAGCTACATATGTGCGGAGAAAGACCACAGAGTTTTTTGATATTTAAAATTTAGTTTCATTCTGATTTGGAGCAAACCCCCAAACTCTCAAAATTCTCTGCAAAAAGGAAAAGCCCTGGGGTGGCTGGCTGCCCTGGAGCTGTGGACTCTGGGAGCCCAGGCTCTCAAGAAGCTATGAGCCTGGGAGCTTGGGAGCCAGTGCTCCTAGGACTTCCATACTCCCAGCTCCCTGGGAGCTGCAGAGAAGCCGAGGAGCTTGTGAGCCAGGGCTTCCAGGCTCTTGACTCCCTGTCTACTCACCCGGTGCATTGATGAAGAGTCAGTCAGGTGAGCTGGCAGGAAACCAGGAAGGGCTCCATTAGAACCCCACCTTATTTCCATCAGACCTTTGCTGAAATTGAACTTACAAAGCAAATTCAGATGACACACACATCTGGAGAACCCACCACCATTTTGGGGACATGCCAACGTATCAGCAGAGGTTAAATTTGACAAAGAAGTAGCGGTTAGACCTTACATTCATAAATAATGTATTGCCAAATTTTGGAGAATTGAGGTGTTTATTTGACAGTATCATGTGACCCAAATAATTTAAAATACATATCACCTTAGGCAGAACAGCCAACCAAAATCGTATCACATGCACACATGCTCACAGACCAGTGCTAATCAGAAGATAGACAGACACAGTGACTCATAGTTATTCTACTGCCCTTATAAGCATGCCAAAATTTGGCTTTAATAGTAGGAAGAGATAGCTCTTGCTATAGTACATCTTTAAAACAGTGTAACTAACTCTCCTTCATTGCAACCAGGGCTGGCTCTGGCTTTTTGGCCACCCCAAGTAAAACAAAACAAACAAACAAAAAAACGGGGTGGCCAGAACGGCAAAGCAAAAAAAAAAAAACCCTGCGGTGCAGCCGGAGCCAGGGTGCAGGGGGACTCCTTGCGCTGCAGATGTGCCCCAGCTAGCGGGGGGAGGGGGAGGGAGCGGGGGGGAGAGAGAGAGAAGGGGGGCGGCCAGGGCTTCAGCGGGGCACTACCACGCGGCCCTGATTGGTGCGCCGCCTGCTGGCAGGCTCCACACCACTCCGGTCGGCTGGGAGGGAAGGACGCGGACTGCCGTGCCGGGCTTGCTGCAGGGCAGTCCCCTCCTCCGCGCTGCCGTCCCCTACAGGGCGGCTGGAGCGGGAAAAAAAAAAACAAAAAAAAACCCGGCCGTGCCGCCCTAGGATTGGGCGGAATGCCGCCTCGAACAATCTGCCGCCCCAAGCACCAGCTTGCTCGGCTGGTGCCTGGAGCCGGCCCTGATTGCAACCATTTGGTGCTGAAGGAGGGGATCCATTGTCTTGCCCAGGCACACCCGATCTGGGGCTGATGGCACTGTTAGATGGACCCCTGCTAAAGCCACTAGCACTTCTCCTGTGATCTCCAGAGCCCTGTGTATGTTTTTTTTTGGTCCTCTTTCCACCATCTGAGCTGGAGTGGCTATAATGGGGCTAGATGTGTGAGAGTGAATGGGCACTGATTGAGTTCTCCAATCAGATGTGTCCGTGGGGAGATGGACTGAGGGAAAGCTGATGTATTGATTTTTTACTACTCCTCAAGTGATTCCTCACATCCTTCTGCTTCCAAGTACTATGAAGGGACAGTGTGGGACTGACTGAAGTGTGCCATATCTGTCAGAACTGAAGTTCAAGGCAAAACATTTGTGAGTGTCCTTGAAGTCTTCACTAACTGCAAAAGACGAACACCACTCTCCTAAGGAAATGATCAACTCTTAGAACACACTTTTTGAAAGAAGAGAAATCAATTATTTACTTTCCTCCTCTAAAATTATAGACTAGACTATAAAGAGAGCTTAATTTATTTTAGCATTCAAACAGCAGAAAATTTACTGGTCAGAAAAATAATTATTCTCTTTCTGGGACCTTTCCAATCAGCATTTCGAGATGGAATATATATTTGTTTTTCTATTTCTTTTAGGTTTTTTCCTGTCAGATATTTTTAGTTTTAATTGTTGGACAGTTTTGTTAATTCTGTGTTTCGTTTTCATTGCAAATGTTATTTTATCATTATGAGCAGGTTTTACGATGGTCTGATTCCTTTAATGGTGTGTAAACAACACAGTACAGCACCCTGAAATGACTATTATCTGCCTAACACTGAGAGAAGGAATAAGTGCCTGAAGCATATTCTAATACATAGTGACAATGTGGGAGAAAAATGAATACTACCAAAAAATATCAAATGGCGAGTGGTCAGTGTGAAGCTTTAATGGGGATTTACAGTACTTTGCACAGACTTGGGTGACATATCTATGCAGAGCTATGAAACAGGACCAGTGATCATAGGTGTTATTTTTTTTCTAAATGCCAGTATTATGTGAATCATAATATGGGCACGATCTCATCTCAATGTGTTCCTCAGTGACAAGCAAAACCATTAAAGATCCTAAGTGGCTCCCTTAAGGATTAAACTCATAACCCTGGGTTTAGCAGGCCAATGCTCAAACTACTGAGCTATCCCTCCCCCTATTATTCATCTGCTTGCTTGCATTAGTGTTGTTGAGGTGTATTCAATTTCTTCTCTACAATTCTGCTTTTCTCCTCAAATAGTTCCAGTTATATAAAAGTCCCCAAACCTCTGACTTTCCAGTCACCCCTAAATGGCAACATACGGGACGAGAAATACAATTTTATATCTCTGTTCCTTAAGATCTCAAGCAAGGTGGCTGAAAGCCCTTTGTTTTCCTCCTCTTCTACCTTTTACTCTGCAATGCACTTCCTCATTAATCTCTTTCTCATTTCTGCTAGTTAATGTATCAGCCCACTCAAAGATCTCTTTTGCCCCCTGAGAACTAACCACTGTCCCCTTTACAGGATAACCTGTCTGCAAAATGGACCATTTATATCCCTAACCATAAATTTTCAAAGTGCTATGCAGCCTTTTAGCCACACAACAGTCATTACAATGAACTCCTTCTGAATAAAAGAACACCCATGTATTGTCAGGAGGCCTTTCCTTTTGAGTGATTGTCTGGGGAATACCAACCTGTCTCTCTAATTCTGTGATTTGATATCTTAGAATCATGAGACACTAACAATGCTAAACACAAAATGTGTCCTTGTGCCTCGTCTGCTTGTCAACCTGAACCATTTCATTTTTAGGGATGGTTTATGGCTTTTCGAGCTTCTGCCTAGATATGGGTGTGGGGGAGCTCACTGGTAGTAGTGATTGAAGACATTCGGCTTGTAGAAGACTCTGGCAGACAAAATATATATAGGCAGGGGCAGTGCAACCCATTAGGCGACCTAGGCGGTTGCCTAGGGCACTAGCATTTGGGAGGCGGCATTTCAGGTCCTTCGGCGGCGACCACGGCGGCTGGATCTTCGGCCGCCCCGGTTGTCATCGGCATTTAGGCGGAGGGAGCTGGGGCAGGGGGGCGCGGGGAGGGCCACCTGCAGCAAGTAAGGGGGGGGGGGCGGCACGCAGGGGAACTCCCCGCCCCAGCTCACCTCTGCTCCACCTCCTCCCCTGAGCACGCTGCCCCGCTCTGCTTCTCTCCCTCCCAGGCTTGCGGCGCCAAACAGCTGATTGGCACCGCAAGCCTGGGAGGCGGGAGAAACGGAGCGGCGACAGCGTGCTTGGGGAGGAGGCGGAGCAGAGGTGAGCTGGGGCGGGGAGCTGCCGCACGGCTCCCCGGGCCGGGGGGAGCTGCCGCGGGGGGGGGGGCGCCTCAGGGCGGGGGGGGGGGAGCTGCTGCAGGGGGGGATGCCTCAGGGCGGGGGGGGGGAGCTGCTGTGGGGGAGGGCGCCTTAAGGCGGGGGGGGGGGGGCAGAGAGCTGCCACAGGGCTCGGGGATGGGAGGGGAGGGCGCAAGGTGGAAGTTTCACCTAGGGCGCGAAACATCCTTGCACTCGCCCTGTATATAGGAACCTAAATCGGTGGTCATGGGTGCTCAAAACCTTTTCGGGAGTGGCAATATCAACAGTATCAACAGGTGTGCACAAAGGAGCAACAACTGGTTTTGTTCAATATCTTTATTAATGATCTGGATGATGGGATGGATTGCACCCTCAACAAGTTTGTAGATGACACTAAGCTGGGGGGAGAGGTAGATATACTGGAGGGTAGGGATAGGATCCAGAGTGACCTAATTGGAGTATTGGGCCAAAAGAAATCTGATGAGGTTCATCAAGGACAAGTGCAGAATCCTGCACTTAGGACGGAAGAATCCCATGCACCGCTATAGGCTGGGGACCGACTGGCTAAGCAGCAGTTCTGCAGAAAAGGGCCTGGGGATTACAGTGGATGAGACGCTCGATATGAGTCAGCAGTGTGCCCTTGTTGCCAAGAAGGCTAATGGCATATTGGGCTGCGTTAGTAGGAGTATTGCCAGCAGATCGAGGGAAGTGATTATTCCCCTCTATTTGGCACTGGTGAGGCCACATCTGGAGTACTGCGTCCAGTTCTCCCTCCCCCCCCCCCCCACTACAGAAAGGATTTGGACAAATTGGAGAGAGTCCAGTGGAGGACAACGGAAATGGTTAGGGGGCTGGGACACATGACTTACGAGGATATGCTGAGGGAACTGGACTTGTTTAGTCTGCAGAAGAGAAGATTGAGGGAGGATTTGATAGCAGCCTTCAACTACCTGAAGGGGGGTTCCAAAGAGCTTGGCTGTTCTCAGTGGTGGCAGATGACAGAACAAGAAGCAATGTTCTCAAGTTGCAATGGGGGAGGTTTAGGTTGGATATTAGGAAACACTATTTCACTAGGAGGGTGGTGAAGCACTGGAATGGGTTACCCAGGGAGGTGGTGGAATCTCCATCCTTAGAGGTTTTTAAGGCCCGGCTTGACAAAGCCTTTGCTGGGATGATTTAGTTGGTGTTGGTCCTGCTTTGAGCAGGGGATTGGACTAGATGACCTCCTGCGGTCTCTTCCAACCCTAATCTTCTATGATTCTATGATTCTACGATGGCCCCTCCAATGCCATCCCCAGATTCCCTAATCAGTATCATACTGATACAGTGTTGCCAACCCCAGCATTAAAAAATCATGAGTCAAGCATGAAAAAAATCCTGACTGGCTTAAATAAAATCACGAGGTTTTTTTTGTTTTTGTTTTTTTAAATATATATGTAGGACACTTTTGATTTGTCTTCTGTGTTTGAGCCTTAAGGTTTCATGTTTCCCAGGTTTCCTCTGGAACCATGAGGGTAGAAACTTTTTTTTTTTTAAAGAAAGCTGAGGTTCAGGTGTACTCACATGACTCCAAGAGCAGGGCCTTTAAGAAAAAACTAAATATCATGTGACTTGTGGTAATACCATTTGAAAAGGGGTTTGAAGTGTCTAGCACTGCTGGTGGTACTAAGACCTGCTTTTCACTCCCAGCACTTTTGGTATACATGGACAGTTCACAGCTCCCAGCACCTTCCCCCTTACATCCTCACACAGCAGGAAATAGGCCCAGACTCGTCATTCATAATAAAGCATGCATTACAAAATCCCCCTTTGAGGTTTTGGCTGCTCCCTCTCCTCCACCCCTACTCCAAACTTCTCTCTGCTCCTGTGGGAATTGAGCAGGAGAGCTCTGTCAACTTCCTGCAGCAACCCTGATTGGCTGCTCTTCCCCAGGAGGAGGCAGGCAAGTAGAGAGGGCAGCCAATCAGAAGGGGATGTCCCCCAGGCAGGGCTGAAATTCACTAGAAGGCTGGAGCTTCTTGGGTCATTACAAGAAGGGCTCCTATCCCAGCCAAAATTAAGTGACTCAACAAGGGAATTGTAAGAGTTGGCAGCACTGAGTTAAAGTGGACACTGTTGTGTCCAGGAGACCGCCATGTTGAATCATCCTTCTTTATGAAGCCTTTGAGTTTCAGAACCAGAAAACAACTTCTCTGATTGTAGAACACTGGTGTATGCTACTTAGCATTTACAGGTGGGGCACTGCCTGCATCTGAGCTGAACGTCTCCTCTGGATATCACTCTCTCCGTGATTGCCAGTCCAGCACTTTTCACAAATGCTACATTTGTTTACAATGTAAAAATAAGAATGTGTTGCCTATGTTATAAATGAGGAAACTACTGAAGAATCATAGTTTACTTCTCAATTGGCACTATAACAAAAGGTTACAAATTACCAGTTTGGGTATAGAAATAGAAACAATTAAAAACCATTCTAGGAGTGAAAAAACTATAAAAAACTCTCTTGTATGAGCACTAGCTTTAAATTTCCTACACCAGAGGTTCTCAAAGTGTGGTCCATGGACCACTAGTGGTCAGCGAGCTCCATTCCACGGATAGTTCCCTCTAAGGTGCACACCTGGGTGGCTGCACATGAGAGAATGAAGGGCCACTCACCTAATTAGTGGAGCCGCGCTGGCATGGGACGTGCAAGGCTGCAGCGGCCAGAGAAAGAGGCGACTTTCCCCAGCTGCTGGGGAGAGACCCCCCGTCCTTTCCAGCCCCGGCTCGAGGGCTGCCATGGCGGGGGAGAGAGGGCACATCCATTGCATTAGAAAGATAAGACTACTGATATTAAAATATGAGTTGTGTGCTTTTATTTGTAGAACAAAAAACATTAATTATTATTGTTTTTTTTTATATAGCACTTTTATCCAAAACACTTTACAATAGTTAGCTAATGGTACAAACAACATTTGGAAAGTTCATTACGTGGTCTGCCAAGACCTCAGCAATTTTCGAGTGGTCTGCAAAAAAAAAAAAGTTTGAGAATCACCATCCTAGACTTTAAAGTCCTGGTTAGAGTTTAGAGCAAATTATTTCCTTTCTATGTAGTGACTTGGTGCAAGTGTTACCAGCCAACTGCTGGGTCCCAGAAGCATCCTGCTAGCACACGACAGGATGGCACAGGGATTTGAGGGCGGAATAGTTGTGCTCCCCCTACAGCACTGTGTAAGATTTGACTCTTAGCTTTACATTACTATTATTATCTACTGCTTTTGCACTGCTCATAATGATTTCATTCATTATTAATAAGGCTAAGATTTTGTCACAGATATTTTTTAGTAAAAGTCACAGACAGGTCATGGGCAATAAAGAAAAATTCACAGAGGCCTGTGACCTGTCTGTGACTTTTACTAAAAATATCCATGACAAAATGGGGAGCTCAGCTGCTGGGTCCCCACACTGCCTGTGGTGGCTGAGCAGCTCCATGGGTCCCCACCACCCATGGCTTGGAGCTACGGGGTCCCCTCGCTGCCCACGGTGGCTGGGCAGGGTGCTGTGGTGGGCCACAGTGGCTCACAGCTCCGTGGGGCTCTGCTGCCCATGAGGGCCGAGAGCTGCAGGGTACCCCCACTGCCTATGGTGGCTTGGAGATCCTGGGGCTCCCGCTACCCAAGGGGGCTGGGAGCTGCAGAGTTCTCCCTCTGCATGTGGCAGCTTGGAGCTCCCAGGGCTCCTGCCGCCCCAGGGGGCTGGGAGTTGCAGGGTTCCACCACTGTCCGGGGCAGCTTGGAGCTCCGGGGGGCCCCGTCACCTCTGGTGGCAGGGGTACCCCATAGCTCTCAGCCACCATGAAGGGTGGGGGGACCCCACAGCTCCCAGCCACCATGGACTGAAGTCATGGATGTCTCTGGAAGTCACAGATTCCGTGACTTCCGCGACCTCCATGATAAAATCGTAGCCTTAATTATTAACAAGGGTCTTATATTCACTGCCACTGAAATTCTGTTATACTCCAACTGTAATGAATCATGAATTATTCCTAAAACTTGTTACAAGCTCTGTAAAAGATTGGTTTTACTTTGTCAATAATTTATATTTGATACTGAAGAGAGTGGGTGTTGAGACAAGGCTAGGAATCAGGTGAGCTTCATCTCTTTAAATGAAGAGGCAAGGCACACAATGAGCTGAGGTTAGCAACTTCAGTTTGGAATTGTGGTTAATTGATACCCCCAAAATGACTTCTTCCAATATGGGCAATCACCCAACATGTGTGGAAGCAGTGGGACAGGGGTTAGTGGGCTGAAAGTGGGTTCATCTTCAAAGGAAATTTGGAATAAATAAATTTAACAGGAACCCAGACTTGTTTACCCAATAGCAATGATGGTTGTTATCCTATCCTCCTAGAACTGGAAGGGACCTCGAAAGGTCATTGAGTCCAGCCCCCTGCCTTCACTAGCAGGACCAAGTACTGATTTTGCCCCAGATCCCTAAGTGGTCCCCTCAAGGATTGAACTCACAACCCTGGGTTTAGCAGGCCAATGCTCAAACCACTGAGCTATCCCTCCCCCTGCTCAAGTTAATAAGAGTACTTTTTTCCCCTTAGGTTATAATGAAAGTGACATGAGATTATTTACATTTTAGTCTAAATTTGTTCCTGGTATAAGCAGGCACAGTTTAGCTGAAATCAGTGGTGTTACGGCAGAGCTGAATTTGGTTCTGCAGGGACATTAGACGGAGCAATCAAAACTTCAAACTCGTTTCTTAAAATAATAATTGATCAAGGTGCAAGTGACAATGTGTGAAAGGATAAAGTTCTAAGTACCCTCTGGCTATCATCCCTTCAGCAGAGAGAACGGCAGAAGAGTATGCAGTGTAAGGGGAAATTGGCCACCCAGCTGGAATCCTGGGGATTCACAAGGTATGGGTTGTAACCTGGACAGTCAGCTCCTCTGCACTGCTGCTGTGCCCTCCTCCCACTACGAAGTTTCTCCTTCTGTAACAGTGTTGCCACTGGCTGTGTTCCTTCAGGCAGAATAGCTCTCAGTTAGAGATCCACATGGGAAGCCTCAGGGCCAACCAAAGATGTTGCTATGGAGAGTGGCTTCTCCCTGGCTCCACGCATTCCCATCCCATAGCCCCTGCTAAGGTCCCAGTGGAGCAGTAACCTGTAGCGCTCCAGAACAGGAGCTTCTGTGGACTTGGGGTGATGGATGGTGGGACAACGCAGTTGAGGTGTTACTGGCTTGGGAAGGATCTGCAGGTATCTCACCCCCCTCAGCTTGCAGAAATGGAGGGGACTATCTGAACCTGAATTTTTAAAAATCACTGAAGCACATTCAAAAGGTCGCTTTTATTGGTCTTTGAAAAGTGGAAAATATTGACCTTTCTTTCACTCTTTCTGAGAAAAGCAAGTTTTATTTGACTCAGTAAAATGACTAAACAGCAAACAAGCGAGTGCTATTGTACACCAAAGCGGGGGGAAATCAAATATTGAACAAGGAATCCTGTGAGCAAAAGAATGAAAGACCCTCTTTTAATGTTTATAAGGGGCCAGAGTTAGTTACCATGGTAACCTTAATTCTGATTTTCCTGTCTTTTGTGTGATTACAACCTCAGCTCCATTATTATATTGAAATCAATGGGAGTTTTGACTTTAATGTGAATAGAACTGGCCCACGGAAGGTTTTTTGTGTTCATGTTTGTTTTTTTGCATATGATATAATAGAATCGGAGATTGCTCTTTTGAGCATCATTTGTACCATTTACAGGACTAATGGGAAGGTTTAAGCAAAAGATCTATCAGCAATAATTTAAGGAAGGAAAAGTTCATGGGAAATTTAAGCTACAATGCACCTTTGAACTGTATCCTCACCAAGACAAAACTGCATCTGTTACAGTTCAAGAAAGATATTCATGCTACAGATTTTTGATAGCTGGGCTTGAAACACCTTATCTGCATGCTGTGCTAGCATTTCTAATTATCTGGGATTGCTATTCAGACTGATGACTCGTGTGAAGGATTCTGTTTTCCATCAAGTCATTCTTCTTGCAGCACTGATGGCTTGATAATTAAGTAGCATTACTTGGTCCTGAATACAGATGATTTATAGGAATTATTTTTAATAAATAAACAATTTAGAATGTATTGAAAACAAAACCAGTTTGGTAATAAAGCATTTGTCTTTTTATCACATCTGCTTTCTTTCCTTTGCCTTAATCTGAAAAAAATGTTTTTCCATTCAGCCCTTCTATTTGCTGGGTTGTTTTTATGATATCAGTGTAATATGCCTGGTATCCTAAATACTATTCCTTCTATGCAAAGAAATGAAAGATTCTTAAAACTAATGAACTGAAGGTAACTGGGAATGTGAGAAACACAGACTGTCTGAGGTCATATATTAGTGGTTCATGTTCAATAATCAATTTATCACAAAACACATTAGATACTTGAAAGCCAGCATTTCATTTTCTAGTTAAAGTATTTACCAGGAGCTGTGAATAGGATTATTTATCTCCTGATGTTCAGGGCCACATTGGCTGTGTTTAGACTCAAGGGCACACTGTGATAAATAACCATGAAGCACAGATGCATTGTGTTGTCATCTCCAAGTATAGAATTGCTTTATGTAAGGTAAGTATTACAGTGTGGAACAGCTTTTACATGCACTATAGGATGATAATTTCACATTATCTTAAAGGGTCATTTCAATTTCTTTCATTATGGACCAAGTCCTTGTACCTAGTGCAAAGCTTGATAAAATGGCCTTGTGTCGCAAATCTCAGAGGAGGTTGAGGGAATTAATCCTCTATGACCCAATGTGGCCATGAGCAGTAGCAGTGTTCCTACCAGGCCTTCCCCTACAAGGGGTTTTGGTCTTTGGAGCAAAGTCACCACCAGTAGATGAGACTACAAAACATTTTAAAATATGTTTAAATTCAGAAAATGACCATGGGAAATATTTCTCACAAACAAAATGGATCACACCAATTTATTGGATCTGTTTTCTGGTCTCATAGTCCAAGCACTGATTTAACAATGGAGGGTAATATTCATTCCCCAGCCCAGGCAGAAAGCTCACACAAGGCTTAGCACATTAAATACCACTAAAGACCTCTGAGCAGGGGTTAAATTTCACCCTGAAAGAAGGTCACTATTTTAGAATGTAAATGTTTAAGGCAAAAATGGACTTCTAAACTCTGCCCTCACATATGAGTGGCAAATTCCCATTAAACTCAGTGGGAATTGCCTATATGTATCTAACATCTGAATCTTTCCTTGATCAGACCTAATATACATTTCAAACCAGTATGTTGGAACCATAATTTTTAAAATATTTGTATTTAGTTAGTTTTTAGAGGAAAACATTGATTGCCACTGGTCCAAATGTGATCTGGGCAATAATATTCTACATTGAGGTTTCCTATTATCAAGGCTATTGCAAATAAATCATTAGGCTGTAACATTTGAGGGTCATCATCTAAAACTACGTCTAGTTCTTTGTACAATTTATTTCAATAAATGAGTATATCTAAAGTTCCTTTCTTTATAAAAATTAATATCTCGTTCTTCTACTTGGTTTGTATTTATTGATACATTGGATTAGTTGAGGATTTTTTACATTGGATTAGTTGAGATTCCTCCCTTCCCCCCACCCACCTTTAAACAGATTGGAGCTTTAAACCTGGGACTGTGTCACCAGTTAACCTCAATCTCATTAAGTAGGTTCTCAAAGGATTGCTTCATTCTGGGGAACACATTTTGTTTTCCATGGTCATTAGCAAACTGCTAAAAATTCAGGCATAATTTCATTACTCTATAACAGCTGGCTGGCAGACAGGTAATGGTCACCACAGCAAAAATGAAATCTGGGTTATTTGGAAATCATGCTGCCACTAGTATTATAAAATTGGGACAAATTAAATCAAACAATGTCTTGCTCACTGACATTTTATCCAATAGCGATGGAGATTCTACAACCTTTCTAGGCAATTTAGTCTAGTGCTTAACTACCCTGACAGTTAGGAAGTTGTTCCTAATGTCCAACCTAAACCTCCCTTGCTGCAATTGAAGCCCGTTGCTTCTTGTCCTATCCTCAGAGGCTAAGAAGAACAATTTTTCTCCATCCTCCTTGTAACAACCTTTTATGTACTTGAAAAAGGTATCATGTCCCCCTCTCAGTCTTTTCTTTTCCAGACTAAACAAATCCAATTTTTTCAATCTTCCTTCATGTTTTCTAGACCTTTAATCATTTTTGTTGCTCTTCTCTGGTCTTTCTCCAATTTGTCCACATCTTTCCTGAAATGTGGCATCCAGAACTGGACACCATACTCCAGTTGAGGCCTAATCAGTGCAGAGTAGAGCAGAAGAATTACTTCTTGTGTACTTTTGTGCTACTTTTTGCAACAGATGTCATCCGCTCAGGCTGGTCCATAATCCAACTGCAGAGGAGATTGCTGTAATTGAAGAAGCTACTGTTGGACATTTATTTTGTGTGTGAAATAAATCAAGGATTTAGGGCCCAGTACAAATCCCACACTAAATTCAAGAGGAGTCTTTTGATTGACTTGGATGGGCGACAGATATGCCCTTATTACCAATAAGGCTTTGGAGTCCATTTCCTGAAAAAGTACATTTACCACCTTTGCCCTGATTAAGTTGGTGGCAGCTAAATAAAATTGCCAGCATCTCCTTATCTACCTGTATGAATCTAGGTCTAGTTTAGCAAGGTACTTAAACATGTGCTTAACTTTAAGCATGGGATTAATCCTGTTGACTTCAATGGCAGTACTTACATACTTAAAGTTAGGCATGTGCTGAAGAACCTTGCTGAATCTGGGCCCTACTTTGTATCTCTTTCAGACGTTTTGATGTACAGGCTGCTGCCTTTCTGGTTTTTTAAAAAGGATAAATATCAATGGTCTTTATGATTCTTCCAGTTGTAACATATTTGGATTATTTACATCATGAAATTTTAGGGCAATCTCTGTCCATTCTGTTAGTTCCATTTTGTTGTCGTCCATTGCATGTGATTCCACTACTGATCTACACCCAGAGGTTCTGTAGAAATGTCCTTATGCTTGCAGTATGTTTTCCTGTCACGTGCAAGTACTTACTATGAATGTGCCCTCCCCTATATGCAAATAGAATAGCTGTTTCGCCTCATATTTTCTTAAATGTTGATGCTGTAATGAAGTTAGCTTGTTTCACTGTCAGATTTTAGGCTGATGGGGATGATGTTACTATGTACATGCATTCATGAGTCTTCCACAGTTTAAATAAAAATCTCTTCCTCTATCAATTGCTCAGGTCTTATTGTCTTGTTACTTATGAGATAATACCACATAATATTTCTCTTGTAGCCTGCACAGGCTTTCAGTAAAAACAGGGTAGGCAAGATATGCATTTCTAATGTAAAATAAAAGCAGGAAAATATAATTGGTGAAATATAAAAGAAGGAAACAAACTATTTGTCTCATCACCTTGAACCATTATACAGAAACAAGGGCATAGACATTTTCTTACCTTTCCAGGTCACCTTTACTTTTCTGCCCTTGAAATTAAGTGATTCTGATGCATTATCTGAACATGCTTGATTTCTAACTATTAAACCCAAATTGTTGCTCAAACCAGAGGGAACACATGGGGGAGGGTACTGCAGGGGGGGTATGCGGGGTCACATGACCTCCCCAGATTTGCTGCTTGGCTTGGACTGAGCATGCTCAGTGACAATGCTGAAGCTGGCTGCCCTCACTCTGCCCCCTCCCCCACCCCAACAGGCACAGGTCGTCTCTGCTTTAAACACACATTTTCTAAAATCACTCCTCATCCGCAAGCCCTGTCCTTCCAGTCCCATGCCCTAACAACTTGTCCATACTCACCTCCTGTGAGCCCTCAATAGCACATGTGACTGAAACTTTCAATGTAGGAGTGTGCAGTACCCTTTCAGACCATCACTCAATGACTTGAGTACCAGAAGAGCCAGGAACAAGACTAGTGCTTTTTATGCTTGGTTGAGACATTGCTTTAATTTTTCACAATGATCCAATCAACAGAAGCAGTGGGGCTCCTTCCTACATGTCTCTGTGTTCCTGGGTTTTTGTTTTTTTGGTGTGCCAATCATTTTGGTTCTAAGCACAACCTCGCTAATTCCTTATCCAGACAATAGATCCACGTTTTTCCACAAACACTATGTAAAGTCCATAGTTTATATTAATATTCTGCAGATTCTGAAAAGCATCATGTGTTCAGGGAGAATGAATAGTGTGAGGTAAGTATTTCTCTTTTTTTCTTTATTGAACAAGCTCTTGGGGAATTATTTTTCATTGCTCAAGATTGGTACTCGATTCAACAAAACCCATTGAGCCTTTTTATTATCAGGTTAATTTTAACAAAGATTTGCATCAAGAGTTCTTCAAGAGTTTTATTATAAAGAAAAGGTGACACTGATTGTGCCAGTTCCATCCAATGCTGATTGATTTAGTCTTGGAAGTTCTAATGTGTTCATTCTTTCAGTTCTCTAGTTTGGTGGCTGATGTGCTGATACAAATAATGGGAGAGTGTGGGATAGTAATTTATGATTTCTAAGTTATTCAAAAGGAGCCAGAGAAGTCATTTTTCATAATTGCTGACTGGTCTGTGTTGTCATCACCTAAGTCTGGAGCGATGGTTATTAGAAGGAGGAGACAGACAGTGTTCAAAATGGAGTCTAAAGAGCAGTAAACTTTATTGATTGCATCTTGATAAACTTCTAGGCTGGGGCTTCAAAACTCTCTGTTTTGTACATTAAAAACCCTGTGCCAGATTCTCAGCTGGTTGGTGTAGCATCAGTGACTTCAGTAGAGCTACAGTGATTTACAGCATCTGGGAATCTGGTTCATAGACACTTCCTGCTTCCTCTGGATTTTGTTAGTTTTCAGCCAATAAAAATCACTGTAATGAAACTTGTTCAATAATTAAGCAATCGTTCTCTTAAATGTGCTTTAATCCCAAATGATGATTAATTTTCTCTCCCCTCAATAGCAGGTTACATTGAGGCCCTCAAATCTTACGCTTATAATTCTGCAGAAGGACTTTGGATTTTCCAGATACACTCTATTTCTTTGGAAGGTTCCTACTTTGGTTTTGACCCAATGAGATGAGATTTCTACTTGAACAACAATCGTACCATGTTACCTGAGAATTAGACACGGAAAATATCCTTTGCTTTTTTTATTCAGACAGCTCTTTATCTCCTTGGAAGACCCTGTAACTGGCTCTTTGCACTAGTTTAAAAATGCATCTTCCTATTTGCAGGCTGACAGATTTGGTCATTGGAGTGAATTTGTTTTGAAGTTGTGAGTAATAGAGAAAAAAGAGCTTGAATGTAGTGGAGAGGAGGGAGGCTGCAGGATTTCAGTTGCAGCTCCCTGATCCTCTGATACCTAGCCCCACACAATGGGGAGCTACAGGAGAGCAAGTTACATCAGTTCTGACTTGCTCCATACTGCCATGGCCCCCACCTTGACCTTATAAAGGCCATGCCCCAGAATGCCTTGCCCTTTCCTTTACACTGGGGGTGAGGAAAGTGGCTGGCACGTGAAGCAGTAGAGTCACCTCTGCTGGTTGTATGCCAGCAGAGTTCCCCTGATCAGGGAGAATACTTCACTGGCAATCCCCAGCACTTTACACTATTTATGCAGCACAAAGTGGCCCTAGTGGATTTGAGAATCTGGTTCAAAGTCTTCTTCCTATTAGGAGTTCTACTGGAGAATCTCTGTGTACCAAGAAATTGACTCATATGCTAATAATACTTGAACTATCCTTCCATTCAGTGCTGTGTTTATGGAGTCCTCAATGTTCTTTCCACCTCCATGTTACTCTGGGGAAAGTGGTCATGTGTTTTGAAACCAATGGAGTCACCTCAGACTCATGAACCCTCAAGATAGCTTTGTTTCACAGGGACAAAAGCATCAGAGAGAATCAGGCAGAGACTATTTAGCCCTGGAGGGAGAGAATTCACTGATGCAGGACCCAGCAATAGAGCTCCTTCCCAGAAGAGATGAGAGTCCAAGCCCAGCGGTATTTAGCTTCTCAGGGGAATGGAGAAAAATAACCCCTTTTCTGTTTTCAGCTCTGATTCGTCTTACTCTTGTACAGTGCTTAGATACCAAAGTGCCTTAGAAAGAGAATAGATATTATTATTGATTATTTATATTACCATAGCACTTTGGAGGCCTAGTCATGAATCAGGGCCCCACTGAGCTAGGCATTGACCACTGCCCCACAGAGTTTACAATCCAAGTGTAACACAAGAGACAACAAGGGGCTAGACAGAGACAGGGAAGCACAAGGAAACAGGGACATAGATATATTCAGCACATAATATGACACACCAATTGACCAGATGATAAACTTTCCGAATATATATAATCTTTTAGATCTTTCTCTCTATATGTAGATAGGTCAGTAGAGATCTAAACCAGTATATTTTGTGACTTAACTGAATTGTCTACTATTGTCTAATAAAGCAACTTAGCCCAGAGACTGGCTTCCATTATTTACTGTACAGTTCAGCGCACACTGAAAATAATGCAGATAAGAGTGAAACGTTTGTACACTCTCCCTGCTAGACAGCCAGTGGCAGTTTCCATGGGTGCACAATGCCCAATACATTGGTGCTACCATAATTAATAATGAATAGTAATAATAGATGTTGCATTTGCCCTGTTAGCAAAAGTCTCCATGTTTAACCAACACTACTGGTGATTCCCCAAACTCCCCCCCCCACACATTTTTGTTGAGGAAACAAAGGCAATTTTCATGGGTGTAAAACTGTCATTTCTTAAACCAATCACAACACAGAGCTCTGGTTTTAACGTTTCCCAGTTCCTGCCAGTGCTAAAATAGCTCTCCATTTTTCTCAAATACATTTTCTCATGGGCATAGCTAGCACAGTTAGAAAAATCTTCAAGAAACCTTTCCATCAAACTCAAGCAGATGGAGTGATCTCTTGTCATTGTATTGCTAAATGTTGTCTAGTGTGTCCGGATAGATTCAATCATTGCAATAAATCACATAGTCTTACTTTACCAGGTTCAATTTTCATTGCATAGAGTCTCTGAATCTCTCTGCTTGTCACAAGATTTAAAAAAAACTTTTTTCTTTTGGGAGTGGAGGTTGTACAATATTCAAACTGGATTTTTCACACTTATGCAATAAACAATCAGCTTCATATTGTATGTATCCAATGTATGTCTTGCTTATGTTCATGGCAAATTTGTCCATGTGTGTACATATATATATATATATATATATCCTTTACACCAATGGGAAAATGGCCCACTGACACCCACTCTTTACTCTTTATGTGCCATACTCATTTCATTCTCATAATCCAGTCTGTTACATCAGTATTTTAGTACAGTATATTCATAACCTCCAGCTCCAGTTTGGCATGTCTTCTTCGCGTGTAATAGGATTACAGCTCATTTTATCATAGTATCCTGTTACTCTCTATATATTCAATTTATCCTGTTATTTGCACTTGATTAAACATTTTTCCCATTCTAATATGTGCTAGGTCTGTTTGATTATTGTCCGAAAGTTCATTTTAAATGCATTTCATTTTCATTGCATATGCTTTACAGTTTCTCACATATTTCACTCCTCACTTTTTTCTCCTGTCGTTCAGCATAAAATGCAGTATTTTATCATTTCAAGTCCCAGACGCTCTCTGCTCCCAAACAGAAGGACTTCCCTTTTGTTGCATCATTTCACCCTGGGCTCAGCTACCAGCAAGCAGTAGCACTTAACACATAAACTGCTGTGCTTCACATTCTAGCACGGAGTGCCTGCTAATATATTTTAAGAGGGTGCAGAGTAAAAAATGGGTGAGTCTGGTTCTAAGAAGATATCATCTGGGTAGGAGCTAGATAATGACACAGGGGAACATTTGGGGACCACATTATCAGAGGTATTGAGCACCTACAGCTCTGACTGACTTCCACAGGGGTTGTATTGCTCAGCGTCTCTGAAAATCAGGCGCCAGCTATCTCGACAGAAGTACCTGGAGGTTGGAGACTTGATGTGGTTTTAATGTGAGAAGCGTGGGGATTATGTTGCTGGAATATTGAGAATGAAGGTGAGAGTGCTTTGCTTCTTACTGGTTGATCTAGTGATGGACAAAGTTCAGTTGTCCATGCAAATTCTTTTAGATCTAGCTACAGCCTTTGATTCCTCTTGAGTTGTCCTATTCGTTCTTTTCACAAGCATCCCTAATAGTGGTGTAGCTGCTCAGCCCCTCGGAGGGGTCCTTCATGTGCAGTCCCCAGGAGTTTTGTTCTGACTCTCCTTGCTGTTCAATAGGCATGGGAGGCCACCAGACAAGAGATCATTGCTGCCCTAGGGACTGTGTCTTACTGTCTGTTTGGACAGTACCTAACACATTGTGGGTGCTACTGTAGTCCAAATAATAATTCAGGTGTTGACAAAGGCCCATATGGCTACCCTAGACATAACCTCTCTCCTCATTCACCACTACAGCAGTTGCTGATGTGCTCTCACTAGAAGCCCAGCATAGCTTTGAACACCTGGCATCTATAGGCAGAAAGTTGTCAGTGGGCGTACACCTGCAGGCTTTGAGTGCTCCAAGAGACCTTCCTGTGGGGCCTGACCCTCCAGGTTTAACAAGCTGTTTTGTCCATCTCCCTTAGTGTTGATGAGAGGGTGCCAGAGACCCAGGACCACCACAGTCAACATCTGTTTATAACCAGTTTCACTTTCAGGTCCTTGATGATGCAAAATTTGGGTTACTACAAAGGTAAGAGTGTGTTTGTTTGTTTGTTTGTTTGTTTGTTTGAAAAATGACTTTTCCCATTGGAATTAAAACATAATAATCATGAAAACCATTTTGTCTAAGGGGTTATAAATGCTTCTTTATAAAAAAATCTGCATTTTGAGCCAGAGTTCGGTGACAGGGTCCTTTTTGGGCCTCATCTGAAAGATGAGTGATTCCCAAAAGCAAAAGGAAATTGGAGGATATTTTAGGAGGGCAAGGGTAGGATAAAGGAAGTACCCTCTCTGATGGATTTAGCATAGCACAGTGAGAAGGTAAAGATAATCTGTCAGGCAGGAATGCTTAATGGAAATTCCAGACGAAGGGATGCTGATGCGTTTTTAAGACAAAGGTAAAGAATACAGAAGGCCTGCAGAATCTTGGGGCTGGCCTGGATGCTTTTCTCCTACTGCAGAAAACTCACTGTCAACCCTCTGAATGGGGTATTTCCGGGGAATGCTGCTCAGCGCAGTGCAAGAGCTTGTCTCCATGGGGAAATGAAGCAGAATACCTAGTGTGCTTTAAGCTTATACCTTACCTTAGTGTGAAATAACTTTCAAATGCAGATAAGACGTAAGTGGGAATCAATCAGAAACTTCCTGGTGATACTTGGATCATCCTGGGATCAGAAACTATTCCCAGATGCTCTTTCACATCACAAGTTCCTTAGGCACTTCAGGGGGTTGTATATGGCTTTCCTCTCAGAGGATTTCCCTTCCTCCCCTGCCTCCCTGCCGAATAAGCTTGTTCCTAAAAGTCATAGCCCACATTAAACACGCTTCTGTTAGGTTTTTCATGTCTTCACCCCACTGTATTTTCTGTTGCTCCCCCAGAGTAAACCTACTGCCAGCTCTCTGAAAATATCCTATGTGAACCAGACTCTTCTGCTATTTCCCTTCCTGAATCTCCAGCAGGAGCTGTAATGGGGGTATGGTCTGGGTTTAGGTAATGTGATGATTTAAAGAGGTAAGAAGACACTTTCGTTCATCATTATCCTCCAAGACAGCAGAATGGTCGGTGATTTCTCAGCCTCTGTATAAGTAGGGAGGAAACAACTATCTGGGTCTGACTCCTTCCTGAAGTGGAGGCTGGCTTCTATTAAAGGCACCAGACCATATAGAACAGGGGGTCCAATCATAAACTCAGCACAATGTGTGTGGGGGGGAAAACAAACAGAAGGTGTTTTGTGCCACAAGGAAACTGACCCACTGTGCTCTGCCCTTTGAGACCTCTCTGTAAGGATCCAAATCTAAAACCCAGGGTTGTGGTGGTCCTGGGTCTCTGACACCCTCTCATCACCACTAAGGGAGATGGACAAAGCAGCTTGTTAAACCTGGAGGGCCCACAGGAAGGCCTCTTGGAGCACCCAAAGGCTGCAGCCGTCTGACTGGCTCACACCTGCTACCTAATTCAGGAAGAGATCCAGATAGGCTGTCTGAGCAACCGTGCAGACTTTCTGCTGCTGCCACAATGGACCATTAATGATTAATGGAATCTGTGTGCGCCCCCGCCCCCCATTACTGCACAGCTAAAGTTTCCTCAGCAGCAGAACTTGGGCTGACGGCAGAGCGGGGGGTGGAACTAGAGTGGCCAACTTTCTAATTGCACAAAAGCAAACACCCTTGCCTGGCCCCTTCCCAAGGCCCTGTCCCTGCCCTGCCCCTTCTCTGAGACACCACCCCACACTCACTGTAGCCTCCCTCCACCCGTTGCACGCTCTCCCGCACCCTCACTCACTTTCATTGGGCTGGGGCAGGGGGTTGGGGTGCGGGAGGGGGTGAGTGCTCTGGCTGGGGGTGCGGGCTCAGGGGTGGGGCTGGGGATGAAGGGTTTGGGGTGCAGGAGGGGTCTCTGGGCTGGGGCAGGGGGTTGGGGTGTGGGAGGAGATGTGAGCTCCGGAGGGAGTTTGGGTGTGGGAGGTGGCTGAGGGCTGGGGCAGGGGGTTCGGCGTGTGGGCTCTGGGAGGAAATAAGGGTGCAGGAGGGGGTTCTGACCTGGGACAGGAGATTGGGATGCAGCTGGGGGTGCGGGCTCCGCCGGGTAGCGCTTACCTCAGGTGGCTCCTAGGTGGTGGCGCAGCGGGGCTAAGGCATGATCCCTGCCTGCCCTAGCTCTCCGTGGCTCTCAGCAGCAGCTAGCATGTCCGGCCCCTAGGCGGAGGTGCAGCAAGGCAGCTTTGTGTAGTGCATGCTGCCCGCATCCGCAGGCACCACCCCGGCAGCAGCCATTAGTCGCTGTTCCCGGCCAATGGGAGCTGTGGAGCTGGCACTCGAGGTGGGGCAGTGCTCAGGGCTTCCCTGACCGCCTCTGCACCTAGAGGACACAGGGACATGCTGGCTGCTTCCAGGAGCTGAGCGGAGCCAGGGCTGGCAGGGAGCCTGCCTTAGCCCTGCTGCAATACTGACCAGACTTTTAACAGGTCAGTGGTGCTGACTGGAGCCACCAGGGTCCCTTTTTGACCGGGCATTCTGGTAGAAAACCAGACATCTGGCACCCCTTGGTGGAACTGCGGATGGGGAGGAGCTGGGGCTAGAAGCAGAAGTGGTCAGAAGAGGGACTGAGGGCAGAGCTGGATTGGGGGCAGAATGGAGCTGGGGCTGGAGGCAGAGTGAGTTTGGAGGTGGAGCTGGTCTGTGGGCAGAGCAGGGCGGAGTGAGACTGGAAGCATGGCGTTCCCTCCCTGCCCCCCATGGGGGCTGGCTTGGGCCTGGAGCAGGTTTGGGGGCTGACTGGGGTTCAGGGAGGAGCAAGGCAGGGAGCAGAGCTGGTCTGGGGAGAGCAGGGCTGGGGGCAAAGCAGAGCAGGGGGGGAGCTGGGTTTGGAGGCTGAATGGGGTTGGTGGCAGGGTGGGGTGGAGTGGAGCTGGAAGCATGGAGCTCATTCCCCACTCCCCATGGGGGCTGGCCCAGGCTTGGAGCAGGACTGGGGGCTGAATAGGGTTGGGGAGGAGCAAGGCTGGGGGCGGAGCTGGTCTGGGGGCAGAGTGTGGCTGGAAATGTGCCACTCCATGGTCCAGGCCCCACCATCGCCCACCTGAATGTTCCTCCGCATCCCTGGGGGGTGCATGCCCCGGTTTGGGGACCACTGGGTTAATGTGCAAAGTATGTGTATTTATTGTAGAGGTGGCCAACACATGCGGTTATTTAAGTACCAGGGAGTCTGTAGAGAGAGACAGAGCTGCACCCAGAGGGGCTAGGGAGCTGGATGGGGAGTCCAACACTCAGAAGGGGTGCCAAATAGAAGATCTGTGCCCTGAGAGTGTGCCTAAGGACCCCAAATTGGGCTGGACTCTGCTCAGACTCCTCATATGCCAAATAAGATACAATCTGTGCCCAAAGTTTGTCATACACCCAACATTGATACAGCCTCTCTCCGGCATGGATTTTCGGATGTTGAAGAAATGCAATGCTTTTCCCGTGGTCATGAGAGTTGGGATGGAGGCTCTTCTCATGGTCATGGCAAGGTTTCTCTGCTGCACGATTCTCATGTGCCGACTCAGAGATGATTTCTGATTGAAGCTTTGACCACATTCGCTACGTACAGGATATTGAAGCATTTCTCACAAACAGAACATGTATGGGATGTCCCCCCTCATGGGTTCTTATTGATTCTGTAATCAGTGCTAAGGCCTATGAGCCATCTGTAGCTCTTCCCACAGGAACGATATAGTGCTGCTCTTCTGTATACATCGTCTGGTGCTCCGCCGTGAGTGTATGTTTGGTCTCTTTCCTGTGCAGGTATTCTGAATATCTGTGTCTTCAGGGTTATGGAATCCTCCGTCATGGTGGGCAGATTTACCCTGTCTCTTCCTTACAGGATTTCTCTGTGGCTTATCTGACCTGCATTTACTCTTACAGGCTCTTCCACTCTGAGAAATGTTCAGTGTGGATTTTTCTGGTGATGTCTCATATGGTTGTAATTTCTCAGGGATTTCCTTGAGAAGAACCCCTCCACCCCTTGTCATTCATGGGTGAAGTTTTTCTGATGAACCACGGGTAGGACACTGCCCTAGGCTGTGTTAGAGGTAATGAACTTTAGGCAAGACCCAGGCATGCAGGCCTTTTGTGATTTTAACCCCTTTTGATGCTGGCTATGTGCCTTTGGGTGAATGGACAATAAGTCTGTTTAGAAGGAGCTGTTCTGTCACTTTAATCAGCCACTGGTCAGAGGCTCCTGGAGAGAAGGGCCGTGCAGGTACCAGTTAGATTTGGGCCTGTTGCATTAAGCAAGGAAGTTGCCCCCCTGTGATCCATCCTAGGAGTGATAAAACTTCAGGGCTCCTCCCACAGACACATGAAGGCAGCAAAACTGTCACTTGTCTCTAAACCTAGGCAAGCCAAGTAACTCGGTGAAATGCTACAGCCTCTGTTATACAGGAGGTCAAACTAGATGATCCAATAGTCCCTTCTAGCTCTAATCTCTGTGAACACCCCTGTCCCATACCTGCTTTGTTTTCACCCTCTCTCCACTGGGAGATTTGGTTTCTATCTCCTCACCCAGGCCACTCCTCTCTGCCCAACATCCGTTTGCCAACTGACACAGAGCTTTTGCAAGTATCAGAATGGGAAGCCAAACTGATATAACTGACATACTCAGCCTAGCCCGGATAAAGGAAACAAGCCTGCTGAGAAAGGGAAGCAATATGTTGATGTTTTTCTACATGTGGATGCAGGGACCATTTACACTTTTTAATATTATACCTGTATGCTTTGCTATTGCCAGCAGGTAAAGTCTGTAAACAGCTCATCTAGTAACTCACCCATAGCCAAAACGTAGTTGGAGGTGCTGATCTCTGAAGTGGTGAACATAGGCCCATAAAGTTACCTTTCCTTAGGCAGCATTTTGAAGTGATATTTTTCATAGGAAATTCTTCTCATTGGAACTCAGTCCATAAGTCAAAGAAGGGAGGCGTTGGTTCTACCCACTGGAGCATAAAGCATTTATCTGCTGTCACCTGCACGGTATGAATGATTTTTTGTTCTCTCTTTCCCTATTTCAGAACAGAGGCAGAGAGATGATTCAATTCCTTGGAGATAAATATTCCCAGAAACTCAGGAATAACTAGTAAGCAGAAATGTTTGATCTTTTCACAGGATTATTGCATCTTCTATTTTAAAGCATAAACATGTTATTTTAAAGTGCATTAAAATGTGCGGCGAAAGGGGAAAATGCCCATTTACAGCCCTGCATCAGTCTTCTTTATTTAATTATGATGAATTTCAATTTGATATGTTTCCAGTCACAGTCTGGACAGAGCTTGGAGTCTGGCAGCATGATGGGTACAGGGGCTAAGAAAAGCAGGATCCATGTTTTTAAGTATTAATTTATAATGGTTTTACATTTGGAGATTTTTTTCTAAGAACATTTTGACACAAACACAAGAGCCAGGTTGAGGTATTTTGGTGCCTTACAAGCAGTGTATTCAATTGTGGAGTTATTCTATCAATGCTCTTGCTGTCTGAATGAAAATATCCCTTCCTCAGGGCCTCCTGTCTGTTCCTGGGTAAGCAAATTATTTCTAAGTAGGAACCACAATATCCAGATCAAAAGGAGAATGTTAAATATAAATGACCTATTGTGCTCAGTTATGCTTCTTTTCAGACAGCAGCTTAAGTGCTGAGTATGTCAGTTATATCAGTTTGGCTTCCCATTCTGATACTTGCAAAAGCTCTGTGTCAGTTGGCAAACGGATGTTGGGCAGAGAGGAGTGGCCTGGGTGAGGAGATAGAAACCAAATCTCCCAGTGGAGAGAGGGTGAAAACAAAGCAGGTATGGGACAGGGGTGTTCACAGAGATTAGAGCTAGAAGGGACTATTGGATCATCTAACCTCAAATTTAGGCTAATTAAACTTTAGTCAATTTAAACAATTTAGGCTCTAAGGGCCAAATCATGAGCCTAATTCCAATACTGGTTGGCAGATTGGATGATGAACACAGTGGGGTGAGAGACAGGAATCCTTCTCCCATGGCATAGGGGATTGTACCTGGCAAGTTCCTAAGGCCTGGTCTACACTAGGAGTTTATGTCGAATTTAGCACCGTTACATCGAATTAACTCTGCACCCGTCCACACCACGAAGCTATTTAGTTCGACATAGAGGTCTCTTAAATTCGACTTCTGTACTCCTCCCCAACGAGGGGAGTAGTGCTAAATTCAACATGGCCATGTCGAATTAGGCTAGGTGTGGATGGAAATCGACGGTAATAGCTCCGGGAGCTATCCCACAGTGCACCACTCTGTTGACGCTCTGGACAGCAGTCCGAGCTCGGATGCTCGGACCAGCCACACAGGAAAAGCCCCGGGAAAATTTGAATTCCTTTTCCTGTCTGGCCAGTTTGAATCTCATTTCCTGTTTGGACATCGTGGCGAGCTCAGCAGCACTGGCAACGATGCAGAGCTCTCCAGCAGAGATGGCCATGCAATCTCAGAATAGAAAGAGGGCCCCAGCATGGACTGATCGGGAAGTCTTGGATCTGATCGCTGTGTGGGGCGATGAGTCCGTGCTTTCCGAGCTGCGATCGAAAAGATGGAATGCAAAGATCTACGAGAAGATCTCAAAAGCCATGGCAGAGAGAGGATACAGCCGGGATGCAACGCAGTGCCGCGTGAAAATCAAGGAGCTGAGACAAGGCTACCAGAAGACCAAAGAGGCAAACGGACGCTCCGGATCCCAGCCCCAGACATCCCGTTTCTACGAGGCACTGCATTCCATCCTAGGTGCGGCCGCCACCACTACCCCACCACTGACCGTGGACTCTGAGGATGGGATATTGTCGACGGCCGCTTCCTCAGACATGTTAGCGGACGGGGAAGATGAGGAAGGAGATGAGGAGGACGAGGCAGTCGACAGCGCTTACAACGCTGATTTCCCTGACAGCCAGGATCTCTTCATCACCCTTACAGAGATCCCCTACCAACCGTCCCCAGGCGTTAACCCGGACACAGAATCAGGGGAAGGATCAGTCAGTAAGTGTTTTAAACATGTAAACATTTATTTTTAACAGAACAGGAATATTAACAATATTAACAATGGGTTTTTCATGATTAGTTTGCCCTAGACGCTTCACGTTTCAGTCCTTGGCAGTGCAACTACTGAAAAAAAAATCTAACAATGTCCGGTTTAGCATGATTGTTCTGCCCTAGGCGCTCTACTGTTTAGTCCCTGCCAGTACAGCTACAGTAAAATCCGGTCTATATGTCCGGGGATAGAGCAGAAATCCTCCTGGGACATCTCCACGAAGCTCTCCTGGAGGTAATTGGAAAGTCTTTGCATCAGGTTCCTGGGAGAGCGGCCTTATTGGGTCCTCCGTGGTAGGAAACGTTTCCGCGCCAGGAGACAAGCAAGTACTCGGGGATCATTGCCTTGCAGAGCATGGCGGCATACGGCCCTGGTCTTTGCATGCTTTCCCGAAGCATCCTTTCTTTCTCCGTCTCTGAAATCCTCATCAGAGTGATGTCGCTCATGGTGACCTGCTTTGAATTAGGTAGGGGAATGTTAGTATTGGGACTGCTTGCCTGTTCCTTTACAGAACTGTAACCGGCGGTTTACAGCCATGCGGTGGAGGTGGGAGAGGGGCAGCATACAGGGATCTTTCCCTGGGACAGCCACGAGCGGGTGGGACAGGGGCAGAGTTCATGCTTGCTGGATTGCTGGCAGCAGGAACTGGCCAACGCTAGGAGCATTGCTTTGAACGTGAAAGGAGGCCAGTGCTATTATTAAAGTTTTAAGCAGCCACAAGTCTACGGCTTACCATGTCGGCCTGCTACACAAATTCCGCTGTCCTGCCCCGCTTCTCTGATCTGCACTGCAAGACCCCAGGCACTGAATGCGAAGGCCGAAAATTCGACCTTGTCCTGAGTGCGCATGTGATAGGTGCTGTGCATGGTCTTGTTCACAGAGAAAGACTATGTTCTTTGTTCACAACTAAATTTATCTTTCTGAGGAATTCACTCCCTTTTTCCCATCCCACAGCTGTGACTGTCTCCCGACCTAGCCTGGCATCACACTCCCAGAGGCTAGCGCAGATTAGGCGTAGGAAGAAGAGGACACGAGAGGACATGTTCTCGGAACTTATGGGCTGCTCCCGAGCCCAGGCAGCCCAGGAGACCCAGTGGAGGGAGAACTTGTCCCAAATGCACCGATCACACATGGAACGGGAGGAGAGGTGGCGGCAGGAAGACCAGCAGGCGACTCAAACGCTGCTTGGACTAATGAGGAAGCAAACGGACACGCTCCGGCGCCTTGTGGATGTTCTGCAGGAACGGAGGCAGGAGGACAGAGCCCCGCTGCAGTCTATCTCTAACCGCCCTCCCCCGCCACAAAGTCCCATACCCCCCTCACCCAAAGTCCCAAGAAGGAGGGGCGGCAGAGTCCGTGAAAACTCTCACTCCACCCCTGCAGACTGCTCAAGTACCAGAAGGCTCTCATTCCCCAAAATTTGATAAGTCCTTTCCTTCCCGCCTCACCCAAGCCCCCGTCCCAGTTTCATCCCCCAGTTTCATGTGTAGTTGCTAATAAAAAATACGTTTCTGTTAATTACTGTTTCCATCATGTTCTTTTAGAGGAGAGTCTGTCTGAAGGGGGGGAAGGGGGTTGGTAATTGGACAGGACAGTCACCTTTACCAGGGTACAGAGGCGGGGGCAGGTTCAGCAGCAGGGCACACACACATTGCAGTCACTAGTTACCCTGGTCAGTCTGGGAGGTGGTTTTCATGTTCTGTGTGTGTGTGTGGGGGGGGCTATGTGACTTTGTGGCGGGGGAGGGCGGTTAGAGATCTTATGCAGCGGTCCTTATCCTGGATCACAGAGCCACGCAGCAGGGGATCTGTAACCGTCCTCCCCCTGCCACAAAGTCACATAGCCCCCACACACAGAGTCCCAAACAGGAGGGGTGGCAGGCTCCGTTGAAACAACCAGTCCACCACTGCGGAGCCTGTCATTCCTGGAGTTTAGAAGCGTCCTTTGCATCACTACACTACACCCGCTCCCCACCACAGTCTGCGTCCCAGGTTCAACACTTTCCTGCGAAAACAGTAATAAAGAAAACGGTGTTCATTAACAAAATTCAAGTGATTTTATTTTTAAACGTGTGTTGGAAGGGGGGGAACGGGGGGAACGGGGTATGTAACTGGAGAGGATAGTGAACATTTACTGGGTAAAGAAACGGGGGCAGGTTCAGCTTCTCTGTAAACAAACTTAATATTCAGAGGTTACCCTGCTCACTGTGGAACCTAGCTTTCAAAGCCTCCCGGATGCACAGCGCGTCCCGCTGGGCTCTTCTAATCGCCCGGCTGTCTGGCTGGGCGTAATCAGCAGCCAGGCTATTTGCCTCAACCTCCCACCCCGCCATAAAGGTCTCCCCCTTGCTCTCACACAGATTGTGGAGCACACAGCAAGCTGCAATAACAATGGGGATATTTCAGAGTAGCAGCCGTGTTAGTCTGTATCCGCAAAAATAACAGGAGTACTTGTGGCACCTTAGAGACTAACAAATTTATTAGAGCATAAGCTTTCGTGGGCTACAACCCACTTCTTCGGATGCATATAGAGTGAAACATATTGAGGAGATATATATACACACATACAGAGAGCATGAACAGGTGGGAGTTGTCTTACCAAGTCTGAGAGGCCAATTAAGTAAGAGAAAAAAGAAAAAAGAAAAAAAAGAAAAAAACTTTTGAAGTGATAATCAAGATAGCCCAGTACAGACAGTTTGATAAGAAGCAAGTGTGAGAATACTTACAAGGGGAGATACAAACATTGAATCTAATGGCTCAGCCATTCCCAATCCCTATTTAGCCCTGAGTTGATTGTGTCTAGTTTGCATATCAATTCCAGCTCAGCAGTCTCTCCTTGGAGTCTGTTTTTGAAGTTTTTCTGTTTTAAGATAGCCACCCGCAGGTCTGTCAAAGAATGGCCAGACAGGTTAAAGTGTTCTCCCACTGGTTTTTGAGTATTATGATTCCTGATGTCAGATTTGTGTCCATTAATTCTTTTGCGTAGAGACTGTCCGGTTTGGCCAATGTACATGGCAGAGGGGCATTGCTGGCACATGATGGCATATATCACATTGGTAGCCACATATACCAATGTGATATATGCCATCATGTGCCAGCAATGCCCCTCTGCCATGTACATTGGCCAAACCGGACAGTCTCTACGCAAAAGAATTAATGGACACAAATCTGACATCAGGAATCATAATACTCAAAAACCAGTGGGAGAACACTTTAACCTGTCTGGCCATTCTTTGACAGACCTGCGGGTGGCTATCTTAAAACAGAAAAACTTCAAAAACAGACTCCAAGGAGAGACTGCTGAGCTGGAATTGATATGCAAACTAGACACAATCAACTCAGGGCTAAATAGGGATTGGGAATGGCTGAGCCATTACAAACATTGAATCTATCTCCCCTTGTAAGTATTCTCACACTTGCTTCTTATCAAACTGTCTGTACTGGGCTATCTTGATTATCACTTCAAAAGTTTTTTTCTTTTTTTTCTTTTTTCTTTTTTCTCTTACTTAATTGGCCTCTCAGACTTGGTAAGACAACTCCCACCTGTTCATGCTCTCTGTATGTGTGTATATATATCTCCTCAATATGTTTCACTCTATATGCATCCGAAGAAGTGGGTTGTAGCCCACGAAAGCTTATGCTCTAATAAATTTGTTAGTCTCTAAGGTGCCACAAGTACTCCTGTTATTTTAATGGGGATATTGGTTTCGCTGAGATCACAGCGAGTCAGTAAGGTTCTCCATCTCCCCTTGAGACGTCCAAAAGCACACTCCACCACCATTCTGCACTTGCTCAGCCGGTAGTTGAAGAGTTCTTTTTCAGTGTCCAGGGCGCCAGTATAGGGCTTCATGAGCCAGGGCATTAGCGGGTAGGCTGGGTCCCTGAGGATGACTATAGGCATCTCCACATCCCCAAGAGTTATTTTGTGGTCCGGGAAGTAAATACCTTCCTGCAGCCATCTAAACAGACCAGAGTTCCTGAAAACACGAGCATCATGAACCTTGCCCGGCCATCCGACGTTGATGTTTGTAAAACATCCCCTATGGTCCACCAGTGCTTGCAGCACCATTGAAAAGTAGCCCTTTCGGTTAATGTACTGGCTGGCCTGGTGGTCCGGTCCCAGGATAGGGATGTGAGTTCCATCTATAGCCCCACCGCAGTTTGGGAATCCCATCGCGGCGAAGCTATCTATGATGACCTGCACGTTTCCCAGGGTCACTACCTTTGAGAGCAGTAGCTCAACGATTACGTTGGCTACTTGCATCACAACAACCCCCACGGTAGATTTACCCACGCCAAAGTGGTTCGCGACTGACCGGTAGCTGTCCGGCGTTGCAAGCTTCCAGAGGGCTATGGCCACTCGCTTCTGGACACTCAGGGCTGCTCGCATCCGGGTGTCCTTGCGCTTCAGGGCAGGGGACAGCAACTCACAAAGTTCCATGAAAGTCCCCTTCCGCATGCGAAAGTTTCGCAGCCACTGTGATTCATCCCAGACCTGCAGCACTATGTGGTCCCACCAGTCCGTGCTTGTTTCCCAGGCCCAGAATCGCCGTTCCACAACATCAACATGACCCATTGCCACCATGATGTCCTCGGCGCGGGGTCCCGTGCTTTGTGACAGGTCTGTGCCACTCTCAGACTTCAGGTTCTCACCGCGCTGCCGTAGCCTCCTCGCCCGATTTCTCAGCATCTGCCTCTGGGAAAGGTGGATGATAAGGTGCGAGGTGTTGACAACGGCCATAACTGCAGCGATGGTCGCAGCGGGCTCCATGCTCGCAGTGCTGTGGCGTCCGCGCTGTCACTGACCAGAAAAGTGCGCGAACTGATTTCCCGCCGGCGCTTTCAGGGAGGGATGGCGGGAGTGACGGTTGTATGACGACAGTTACCCAAAAGCACCCTCGACACATTTTTTCCCCAGAAGGCATTGGGGGCTCGACCCAGAATTCCAATGGGCAGCGGGAACTGTGGGATAGCTGCCCACAGTGCACCGCTTCCAATGTCGACGCTTGCCCCGTTAGTGTGGACTCACAAAGTCGAATTACTGTCCTTAGTGTGGACACACACGTTCGACTTTGTAATATTGATTCCACATATTCGATTTAAGTAAAATCGAACTACTCTCGTAGTGTAGACATACCCTAAGACTGGACTCAAATCATTTCATGGGAAGGGGGATGGGGAAAGTGGGGCGGAGATGGGCAATGCATGTGAGAGAAGCATGCTCCCCACTTCTCTGGGACTTTGGTAGGAATTTCCATTACTAATAACCATTCTTTTACCACCTGGGATCACAATGCTTGTTTTCCAGGATAAATCTTGCAGAGAGGAGCTAGTGCTTTTACTCACTCTGGCAGGTCTTGGAAAATATCATCCTTCATCCCCCATTCCAAAACTGCTTTGACCTTTCAAAAAGAGTAACGCCCACCCCCCGTCACAATCTTTCCTAACCCAGCAAACAAAATATCTGAAGAAGAGAGAACGCTACTACAAGGTGGCCTAAGTTTGAAGTGAAGCAAAGGAAGCCAAATAAAGAGATATGAGGAAAGGTGTTGCTGCCATGGCTAAATGCACGTGGGGACTAACACAATGCTCATCAATGTTGGTCAGCTGGCATCTCCGTATCTAGAGACAACTCAGCCTCTGCAAAGTCTGTTTTCTGTTAACCAGATCCCAAGATCCTTACTCAGGACTCACTTGTGTTTTTAAAGTAAAGCCCTGAATTGGGGAGATATGAAGCCTTACCATTCCAAGGGAAGTTTCTCTCCAGGCGGTGTCAGGAATAAATCAATGGAGGCACAGCTTATCCATCTGATAAATTGACACAAGCAAAAGTGCTTTAATCTAAAACTACTTTTTTATTAGATCTCGCGCACACACACATGCTGTTGCAATAGGTTTAGGTCTTCCCAAACATTTATAGTAACCCCAAAAGTCTGAAATGGTTCCAAGGGATCAGCAGCCATGCTTCAGGGGGACCCCGCCTTTCGTCTAGCCGCTGGGGAACTTTGTCGTCAGATCCTTGCCCAAAGAAAGCTTCTTCGGACTGCTCCAAAGCAAATTCTTTCACCTAATCTTTTATAGCTAACTTCAAACAAAGCACATAACCTAGAGTGACTCCCAGTGGGTTACTATAGTAACCCTTAAGGGGTCACCAATTCTCCTACTTTCAGCAAAAACTACTCAGTATCTCTTATCATCAAAACATTTCTAGTCATAACAATAATAAAACGTACATATCAAAGGTGTCAGAGGTCAGAGTCAAGACCAAGGTCGGCCATCCAAACACTCTTTCTATTCTCACAATGCATTCACTTCTTGTCCTATTCTAACAGCAATAACTGCAAACAGTTATTTGGCCTTGCTTCTCGGGGCCTAAGATTTTCCTAGCTATGTGATGTTTGGTTTTCAGCTGGCAGTGGCTGGACAAACAAAATTGCTGACTGCAGTACTGTCAAATTCAGGGGTAACACACTGTCTCAAATGTATAGCGAGTAATGTGATTATAGTCCTCATTGCGGGTGCACTCACTGGTGGAAGCACCAGTTGTAATCAGATTACACAGATTTGTATTAGATGCTGCCTGAGAGTTAACAGCTTCTCCTCAAACCCAATAATTCCAGTTAATTAATGCTATGCCTCTCCAAAGCTACATCTGCTCACTCCCCACCCAGCAACCAATTATGCAACCCCCAGCCCCCATGTAAATTTCATGCCCCTCATCCCCACATTAATTAATTGTGTAGCCCCAGCCCTACATCAGTTCTGCCCTTCAGCCCCACATCTGCCCCTTGCCCCTCAGTGCGCCTCTGCACTCCCAGGGGATTGTTAGTCCTCCATTCTGTAGCAGCTGCAGTATGGCCAACCCTCTTCTCCCTGTTCCCAGGCCTGGTGCTGGGTATGATTAGGGAAGAGGGGCCAGACTGACCCCGGCTCACAGGACAGCAAGGGGGAAAGGGAGCAGAGCTGTTTTTTCTGCTCCCTCCTGCCATCCTATGGAAATACTGTTGGGGTTTCCTCTACCCCATCCCAACCCAAAAGCTACTGGGCTCTTGAGGGGAGGAGAAGAGAGTTCTGCTAGCCTCCTGCAGAAGTCCTGGTTGGCTTCTGTTCCCCAGGAGGCAGGGATGTGGGAAAGGCAGCCAATCAGAGCTTCTAAGCAGGGCTGGAAAGTGGGTGAAGAGTGGAGCCTCTGGAATCATCCCAGACTGGCTCTGGCTTGGCTTGCTTTAGGAGTCCCTGAGTGCAGGCACTGCAATTATGGCTGGGCGTGTGCAGGCGATGCAATAGGTGCTAAAGCTCCTTGGGCCCTGTGCACCTCGCAAGGGCCAGTGTTATGGGTTCCTATGCCCACCACTGGAACACCTCCTTGTGGCCTTGTCTAGGGATTAGCCAGTCTGATGCCCCCTTTTGTGGTTACTCACTCCATCTCTTGCTCTGTCTCGAGACTCGATTGCTGCTGCTTCATGGCTTGGCCTTCCAGCCAGGTCACTGTGGTTTTCCCCTTCTGGGGAAATCACATGCATCTAAGTCTCTCCAGACCTACTGTCCCAGGCAGTCTTCTCTTTCACTGCCCCTTAATGGCGTTCCTCCACAGTGGCTGGTGGGGGAACCCGGGCCACCCTCTCTACACTTGGTTCCAGCCCAGGGAGCCTACAACAAGCAGTCAAGGTCTGCACAGTCCTATCCCTTACTGCTGTATCCCTGGGCTACTTCCTACCTTGCCCTCTCTCACCCTGCAGTCCCCTTCTACTGTCAGTTACTGGGCTTATGCAGGCCCTTCCTATTCCTGTCCAGCTCCCTGGCTCCCTCTAATTAGTCCCTGCTCCTTCAGTTAGGCAGTTAATTGGCCCACCTAGCTACCTTAGCCCCTTCAGGCCTTGTGTGGGGTGGACACCTCATCACATACTTTCCCGCTTAAACCAGTAACCCTCAGGTGTAGGCATGCCTCCTGACCTGCATTGGCCTGATCTAGGCCTGCAGGTCATCCCTGTCCTGTTCTAGGTCCCCCACCATGAGTAGCAGTCTGCCTTTCTCCTCTATGGTGTCCCGGTATTCTCTTTGCTACAATTCTATGTCCCCTACAGCTTCTTGCAAGGCCTGCTCGGCAGCTACTAATTTCTCCTATAGTGCCTTTACTTGCTCCACAGAATCCCCGAATCCCCTTTCCTCATGGTCTGAGTTCCCATCATAGCTTGCTTCGCTTCCGTGTTCATTCCTATTTCCACCTGGGTCTTCTCTGTCCCCACCATTTTATCTTTCAGCTCTGTTCCAGTCTCAATCTCTGCAGCCTCTGCTAATTTCGTCCCCATGAGCTTAAATAAATACAGCTGCTGTTCAGTCAGCTGTGACAACTAGTTTCGCAGGTATAATTGTGTTTCCCACCGTCTTTGCAAGTTCTCCAGCACCTGCCTCAGTAGGGCCTGGACCAATCCCTGATGTTTGTCAGCCCTCTTCTGCAGGTGAAACAACTCTGGGATCCAGGCTGGGAGGATATAACTGCCCTCTGCAAAAAAGGCTTCTGCACACCGTCTCTTTCCCTCCCCCCGTCCCGCTATGGCCTTTCACATTCCCCTTGTACCAAGAGTGACTGCCTTATGCAGTCCTTCACAGTCTGCCACAGTCTCTTAGACTCCCCCTTTATAAGAGGCCATTGTCATGCTCACATTCTCCACTAAGTTGTCACAGGGTCCTCTACTCACCACTGGAGCATCTCCTTGTGACCATGTCTGGGGATTAATTCTGCCCCTCTCAAGATTGCTCACTCCATCGCTCTCTGTCTCGCTCTCTCACAGGACTCGACTGCTGCTGTTTTGTGGCTCTCCGGCCAGCTCACTGTGGTTTTCCCCTTCTGGGGAAATTACATGCATCTAAGTCTCTCTGGGCCCACTGTCCCAGGCAGTCTTCTCTTTCACTGCCCCTTAATGGCGTTCCTCCACAGTGGCTGGTGGGGGAACCTGGGGCCACCCTCTACACTTGGTTCCAGCCCAGGGAGCCTACAAGAAGCAGTCAAGTTGTGCATGGTCCTATCCCTTACTGCTGTATCCCTGGTCTACTTCCTACCTTGCCCTCTCTCACCCTGAGAGTGACTGTTACCTTAGTCTCTACAGCCCCCTTCTACTCTCAGTTACTTGGGCTTTATACAGGCCCTTCTGTTCCTGTCTAGCTAAGCACCATCTCTAATTAGTCCTTGCTCCCTGGCTCCTCCTCCAGATGCAGTCTAGGCGGTTAATTGGCCCACCTAGCCTCCTTAACCCCTTCAGGCCTTGTGTGGGCTTGACCCTGATCACAGTCAGGCACAGTGGGGCCAACTCTCCCAAGCCTCACAATATGTAAGCTGTTCTGCAGACTCCAGCTGCTGGAATCATAAATTTGCCTGACAATCTCAACCTTAACTCTAGCCTTTGTGGTTGCAGAGACAGCTTAAAATGTGAGGAGACTGGACCTAAAGGCTCAAAAGCTAGAAGGCAAATGAAAAATACCCAACATTTATTATTTTAAAACACCACACCTCGTTATTTGTTAAGCTTTTCTCATGATTATTGAACATTTGGGTTGGCAATCTGGCCCTCTGCTTTTAGTCAGCTCTCGCTAAGTCACAGAAGTCCAGCTCCTCAGTTTAGGCAAGTCCATGGAGTGATTCTATTTATACCAACAGAGGTTTTGGCCCACTCCTTTTAAAAGTTGTCAGAGGCAATCTTTAATCTCTATTACTCCTGTCAGTGCAATAGCTGATACTGGCCATTTTTCTGGAGGTAGCTGAATTTTTCCTAGGTGACAAGACTGGAGGAAATGAGAATATGATAGGAATATTAGACCACCACCAGCCTTCTCTTCCTTTTTATTCTGCAGGATGATGGAGATCACAGAAGGGATGGAAGGGACCTTGAGAAGTCATCTAGTCCTGCTTCCAGTGCTGAGGAAGGACCATATATTCCTAGCCCATTGCTGACAGCAGTTTTTCCAACCTGTTCTTAAAAATCTCCAATGGTGAAGATTCCACAACCTCATAGACTCATAGACTTTAAGGTCAGAAGGGACCATTATAATCGTCTAGTCTGACCTCCTGCACAACGCAGGCCACAGAATCTTACCCACCCACCCCTGTAACAAACCCTTAACCTATGTCTGAGTTATTGAAGTCCTCAAATCGTGGTTTAAAAACCTCAAGGTGCAGAGAATCCTCCAGCAAGTGACCCGTGCCCCTGCCTTGGAAGCCTATTCCAGAGTTTAACTACCTTTAAAGTTGGAAAGATTTTCCTAATCTCTAACCTAAATCTCCCTTGCTGCACATTAAGTCCATTACTTCTTGTCCTCCCTTCAGTGGACATGGAGAACATGATCACCATCCTCTTTATAACAAACCTTAACATATTTGAAGACTATTATCCGTATCCCCTCAGTCTTCTTTTCTCAAGACTAAACATACCCAGTTTTTTTTAACTCTTTCCTCATGATAAAAGGTTTAGAAAACCTGCCTATTTTTGTTGCTTTCCTATGGACTTTCTCTAATTTGTCCACATTTTTCTAAAAGTGCGGTGCCCAGAACTGGACACAGTACTCCAGTTGAGGCCTCACCAGTGCCACGTAGAATCATACTTGTCTTACATCCGACACTCCTGTTAACACCCCCCTGAATGATATTAGCCTTTTCCACAACTGCATCACATTTGTGACTCATATTCAATTTGTGATCCACTGTAAACATCCCTTCTCCAATCCTTTACAGCAGTATCATCACCTAACCAGTTATTCCCCATTTTGTAGTTATGAATTTGATTTTTCTTTCCTTGTCTTTATTGAATTTCATCTTGTTGATTTCAGACCAATTCTCTAATTTGTCAAGGTCATTCTTTATTTATTTAAAGAAAAAAAAATGACACACTGAAAATGAAAAATACACAACTCACTCCTTTATCCTGGAGATAAAGATGAACTCTGCCTTCCCTTCCTGGAAGGTCCTGACTCCCCATTTCAAAGAAATCAATCCTGCTCCCTAGCAATTACCTGGAAAATAACATAGTGACCTTTTTCTTCCAGCATTTACAATTCTCTATTACTAGGTAATATCTGCAGTATGTGCCCAGATTTGCACATCATCAAAAGTATGAGAGAAGGTAGCTCATCTATCAAGATGTCGCACATTTGTCTGTGTTTCAGGAATCCAGATCTCATCTTCTCTAATGAGGCCCTGATCCTACAAAATCTCATGCATGTGATTAACTATAAGAATATGAGCTATGCCATTGTGACTGCACAAATGCTTAAAATTAAGCATGTGCATAAGTTCTTGCAGGCTCGAAACCTAAATCATGAAATTTCTGATGTGAAATCTTGGTGCCCTATGTATGGACTGTAATGGTTGCTCACTAGATTCTTGGTCTAGGATTAAAATGCTAATATATAGTGTGACAAAGTTCCTCCTCTACCTTGGTGGGTCCTGTGCTTATTGGCGGATTTGCTCGCTTCATAGATTCACCCTGTGGGTCAGGAAACAGTGCAGAGACCTTCCCCTCTGGTAGAAGCTATAGTCCAGGTCAATTCCTCCTGTGTTTGATCAGGAGTTGGGAGGTTTGGGGGGAACCCAGGCCCGCCCTCTACTCCGGGTTCCAGCCCAGGGCCCTGTGAACTGCAGCTGTTTAGAGTGCCTCCTAGTACAGTTGCACGACACCTACAACTCCCTGGGCTACTTCCCCATGGCCTCCTCCCAACACCTTCTTTGTCCTCACCACCGGACCTTCCTCCTGATGTCTGATAACGCTTGTACTTCTCAGTCCTCCAGCAGTACGTCTACTCACTCTCAGCTTCTTGCACTCCTCTTGCTCCCAGTTCTTCTCACACACTTCCTCTCCTCTGGCTCCCCCTGGCTTGACTGGAGTGAGCCCTTTTATAGCATCAGAGGGGCCTTAATTAGAGTCAGGTGCTTAACTGCCTCACCTGACTCTTAGCAGGTTAATTGGAGTCAGGTGGTCTATTAGCCTGGAGCAGCCCCTGCTCTGGTCACTCAGGGAACAAAAAACTACTTATCCAGTGGCCAGTATATCTCCCTTCTGCTACTCTGCTGTTCCCAATTGGTCTGGGTCTATCACAATAGCTTGGTTCCTTGAATCCAATGTATTAAAACAAAAGTGAATCCACATTAGGATCTTTCATGTGTATATGAAACTAGATCACAATAGTGAACAGATCTTTTATATAAACATTTGCCAATTACTGCCATGCTCCATATTAACTTCACAAAACACTGTAACACTAATTTCATTCAGGTTGCATGCATTACACTAGAGTTGGAGCAAAAATTTGATACTCAGATCCAAAACCCTTCACATTTGAAGTACAGAAGGAGAGTTCACATCTGAATTTCCAGCTCCAAATCCACCTCTAGTGTTTTGGTTATTAGCTCAACTGTAGTTGAAGTTTTCTCGTGAGATTTCATGATGGTGGAAATTGCAATAGAAAAGCTGATTGCTGGCAATATTTCCACCATTTGGTTCTGAAATTGCATGAAAACAACTCATAGGTGCTGTTGGCTGCAAACCCAAAACTTAGCCTATACTCAACCCACATCAGAACTCTACCCATTTCTTCAGAACACAGTAATATTCTTTAGTTTCCTCCTTTATTCCCTCATTAAATAACCTCATTTGCTTCCTAGTTCTTCTGGTCCTGCAGTTCCCTATTTTTTATAGAGCCAGGTTGGGGGAAATGCACATAGTCCTAATGTAAGCAGGGTCTGCATGAGCTCTCCCTTGATATCTAGTGATGAGCTGGGGAAAAAGACTTCATGAACTGACCTTGTTTGCATAGACATGCCCACTCTGCCTAGGTGTGCAGCATGATGGGACTGCTTTGTCCAAATGATCATTTTTGGCTGGTGTCGGATCACAAGCCACTTTTTTATTGGGAGGCAGGGGTAATAAAGGGTTGTTATCCTTGTTGAGTGAATCAACGGCAACAGAACTGTGGTTAGCATGCCTTGACTGAGGGACTCACCCTCACCTAAACTTCACTCGCTAGGCAGGGGACAGAGTGCCAAAGTTGAGAGAGAGAGCGTGGGGATAGGTGCTTGTACTGGATGGTGTGGGTGTTGTGTAAGGGTCCTAGATACCATTTGACCTTTCCCCTCTCCACTGTGTAATAACAGAGCTGATTAAGACTCAATTGAGAGTTTTTTGTTGCACACCAATAGAGCTGAAATCACTGATAACCAGGTATAAGTATTAGACCTGATTTAGGACAGTGTCTCTGATGAAAGATACTGCCCAGCCTGCACTAGCAGTGAGGCTTCCCCAATAACAGCTGAAATCACTGAGATCTGTGTTAAGTGGGTGGACTTCAAGACATCCCAGAAGGTACAGAGTGGGGAGTGAAGTGAGCACCTGGATAACAGAGCGAGTAAGGTGCCTTTCTTCCTCCCACCCAGGGTGGGAGGTGAGCTCATGCAGATTCATCTCTGAACTCTGGGTCATTGATGACCAAGGGCAACAACTGTGAGTGGGACATGGAGGAGGGAGAAGGGAGGGGCATGTTAAAAGAATTTTGGTTGTTGGACTTAACAACCTGAAGCAAAAGGACACTGCCCAACATACTCTGGGGTCAGGGTTTTGTTCGTGGTTTTATACTTATGAATCCTGCTTACAGCATTTTCCCAAATTAATGCTGGGTTACTTTCCTCCTTTTTATTAAAAGTTTCTCTTCCACACTCAGACTCTGTGCTTGCGAGAGGGGAAGTATTGCCTATTAGAGTTGCCCAGAGAATGATGTGTCATTTCCCCAGGTTACTGGGTGGGGGCTCGAGCCGGTTCTGTGTTGTATTTTTGAAAAGGAACCCCTAGATATTGAACCTGGCCCGTACGGCTGCTGACTCCATCTGGCAGAAGGGTTATACGAGATACATGGCTTCATGCGTCCATGATGCCCCCACACTGGCACATAAAAAGCTGTAGCTGGGATATAGGGCTGAGATTCAGAATAAGGATTATGTTTTGCCTTTTTAAGGAGAGAGCATCAGGAGCTTCACATGGAGTAAGAGAGGTAAGAAATGGAGAGGGAAAGGAGAAAACTTGTTCCCCCGAAGCAATTTTCACATCTCTAAAAATATGTAAGACTAGCACTCTCATCAGCACCACATTAGTATGTGTTCAGGACCTCTGGGGATAGAACTTTGTTATCCACCTCTTCTTGATCTCAATTCACTAGAGCTCTTCATTCCTGCACCTCTGCTGTGGCACTCACTCTCTCGGATAACCCTTGTCACATCACCTCTCTCTCCCTCTTCAAATCTCATTAAAAAAAACTATTTAGCTGTGCTTCAGCCTACTTACCCTGGTCTGTTTCCATTATCTCTAACTATATTGTTTCTGCCGCATTCTGTGCTGAATGCATGAAAAGTGGTCTATAGGAACAGGCTGCATTGTTAATGTCACGAAAGACTCCGATTCATAATGAACCAATTCATGAAATGAATGTTAATTAATCCATCTATACAGTGAACAACAAGCAGAAAGTTTCACGGGGAAAACAGCATCCTCCAACACAATGGAAACAAAGTACTTTCATATCAGGCATGATTTAGACCACTGTAGCCTACAATGCTTTTTATTCCTGTGATCTCATTGTTCCCAGATCCCAGTCTGCTTTTAATCTATTGTTCCTTATCTCAATAGCCTTCTATTGTTTTTTTCTTTTCTCTGTATGGTTATTATCTTTCTGTTATCACTTTCAGAGTTTCTTAAAATATTTTTATTACCAGTCTGTATCCATACTAGTTCAGACTGAAGGTAGCTTCCTATTACAAATTCTATTGTGACACCTTCCCTCATATAGCTGAACTGAGTTGCCTAAAATTTCACATGCAGGGCCTTAGCTCAGGGTAGAATTGTTCTGTAAAATGTAGGAGAAATCCAACAAGATATTTTGGAAATATGGAGATTCAAAACTGAGGTAGACTTTACTTTGTATTTTCCTAATGTTGGACTTGTCATACCTCCAAAAGAGCTTAGACAGGACACTCTAAATTTGTTCAAGTCTGTTGGTTTTGTTGCTGAGTCATGCCTTGGATTGGCACTTGGGCAAAGAGGTGGGATTACTTGGCTACTGACAGGTTTCCAAAATCTTAGTATTTGTCCCATGCATTGTTTAGGAATTATGCATGATGGATATGTCGCATAGGGAGTTCCTGAGATGTGCATAATCCTGATACACGGCTTGATAAGTTTGCATCCACTTTTCCACAAAGAAGGTGATGATGATCTTCCTCCTACTCCCCACCGAAACACCTCCTAGCCTAGAGAATAAATGAGCAAAGGGCTGTCCTATGATGACAAAGACTATTTCCTAGGCTAGAGAAATGAGCAAAGGGTGTCCTGAGTTTAATTCAGCCTCTGTCACTGAATGGCCTTAATAATACACTACAAGTGCTATTTACTTACACCTCCCAACACTCTCATAAAAGAGACAAAAATGCTCAGTTTACAGGTGGGATTACTGCAGAACATAGAGGTTAAAGTCACCATTTTCAAAAGCAGCCACCTGCTCTTAGGTCCCCCAGTTTGGCATGCCCAACTTGAGACATATGGCTTTCAGTGGTGCAGCTTCCATTGCCTTTAATTGCTCAGCACCTATAAAGTTGGGCAATTTATAATCTGAATCACCCAAAGTTAATTAGTTCAAAATTTGCAAAAGTGCCCAAGTGACTTGTGCTAGGTCACACAGCAATGCAGTGTCAGAAACAGAATCCTGCACTCCTTGCTTCTAAGGCGGAGCCTAATCTGCTAGACCACCGTGTCTCATGGCAAAGTCATTTACTATCCCTGTGTCCCATTTTACTTATTTGACATTTCTTCTTGGGTTTTTGTACAGGAGGTGGGCTGGGGGGGCTAGAAAAAGGGACCAATTAGATATGGGGCAATTATTATTTTATTAAATAGGAAGGAAGGCATTTTATTATCTACACATACGTTTTTGTACTGTGTCTTTTACATTTCTTTAAGTGTCTAGAACTCTAGGTAAGCGCTATAAGTATAAATAAATAAACAGTTTTAAAGGAGTAATTAAACCTTCCTACTAATATGTGTCTGTGGACATCTTAGGCAAAGATTCAGGAGCTTGTTCTAGCTGAAAACCATATGCTTGATTCAATGTCCATTGAGGTCAATGGAAAGAGAACCATTGACTTCAAAGGCCTTTGGATTGGGCCCCAATTTATCTGTATGGGTGACACACATGGGCTTGTTATAGTGGCATCCCCATGCCAAAACCCCATTAAAATGCTTGTTTTAATACTTTTGAATGGAGTATAAGGAGAATACTGGGATAAACTATTTTTGTTTAAATAAAGTGTGCTGGAAAAGGAGCAGAGATTTATCTTCATAGATTTTCCCTTGAAAATAAAACTCAAGACAAGAATGAATTGAATCATTTGGCCTTTGAATGTCCTGAATTCTCTCCATGTGTTTAGTTATTAATTTGTGGATAAATAAAATTTTCCTGCACAATAAAACATTGGGGTGTGATGTGATATATCTTGCAGCACAGCCAACTTCCTGTGCCCAGAATTAAAAATGACTTGGAAAAACTATTTTTTCTGGCCTCAGACCTGAGAAAGAAGCTGTGACTTATTGACTCAGGTCTCATGGTACAGCAGTCACCATTAAAAAGACAATATTTGGCAGCAGTTTCCCCACAGGCACGTAGGAGATATCACTTTTATTTTCCATTCTAAAATACAGGAGTGAACTGCACCATCTCAGATACCACGGTGTGGCATCTGTTGAAAAATATGATTTTTTCTAGGCAGGCAGGGGAGGCAACCACCCTTTGATTCCTCTGGTAATGGAAACTTGAAGATGAAGTCTGAAAGAGTTAAAATCACAGAGAAGAATGCTGTTACACTGCCAGAAACTCACTGTCTTTCAGCAAGACACAACCTCTTTATTCCTGTTGTTTACCCATTGGTAAGATGGAGAAAGTTTGGCCTCTCAGGAGTATTGTGAAGATTAAGTCCAAGTCTACTCTATGGTCACTACAGAGGTTTAATTATGTCCCCACAGCTATACTGCTTTAACACCATAGTATAGACCAGGGCTCTCAAATACGCGGCCCACGGAGTTATTTCTTGCAGCCCGCCATAGGTGCCGACTCCACCCAGCCAATTTCCCCTCCCCCCCGAGCGCACCACATCCCTGCTCCTCTGCCTACCTCCCAGAACTTCCCGCTGCCAAACAGTTGTTTAGCGGCACTTAGGACTTTCCAGGAGGGAGGGGGGAGGAACGTGGATGCGGCGTGCTCAGGGGAGGAGGCAGAGAAGAGGCAGGGCCGGGGCGGGGATTTGTAGAAGGGGTTGGAATAGGGGCAGGGAGGGGGCGGAGTTGGGGTGGGGACTTTGGGGAAGCGGTTGGGATGGGGGCGGGGAAGGGGTGGGAAGAAGCGGGCAGGGACGGGGCCTCATGAACTAGACAAGCAGTCTGAGGTATGAAGTTCAGCATGTATGATTCTTTACTGTGAGTAGTTGGAAGAATGTTTGTTAAAAGTGGCAACATATTTTGTATGAATAGTTACTTTAAAAAGTTTCTGCCATTACAGCTATGTTGATAGACTGTTAGGGTATGTCTACACTATGGGATTAATCTGAATTTATATAATTCGAATTTGGGAAACAGATTGTATAAAGTCGAATGTATGCGGCCACACTAAGCACATTAATTCGGCGGTGTGCGTCCATGTACTGGGGCTAGCGTCGATTTCTGGAGCGTTGCACTGTGGGTAGCTATCCCATAGCTATCCCATAGTTCCCGCAGTCTCCTCCGCCCATTGGAATTCTGGGTTGAGATCCCAATGCCTGATGGGGCCAAAAACATTGTCGCGGGTGGTTCTGGGTATATCCTCCCCCCTCTCCAGGGAAGCAACGGCAGACAACCGTTTCGCGCCTTTTTCCTGGGTGAACAGTGCAGACGTCATACCATGGCAAGCATGGAGCCCGCTCAGCTCAAGACAGCAGTCATGAACATTGTAAATACCTCGCGCCTTATCGTGCAGTTTATGCTGAACCAGAACCTGCAAAACCAGGCAGCGAGGAGCAGGCTACGGCAGCGCGGCGGCGAGAGTGATGAGGATATGGACATGGAATTCTATCAAACCGCGGGACCCGGTGCTTTGGAGATCATGCTGTTAATGGGGCAGGTTATAGCCATGGAACGCCAATTCTGGGCCCGGGAAACAAGCACAGACTGGTGGGACCGCATAGTGTTGCAGGTGTGGGACGATTCCCAGTGGCTGCGAAACTTTTGCATGCATAAGGGCACTTTCTTGGAACTTTGTGACTTGCTTTCCCCTGCCCTGAAGCGCCAGAATACCAAGATGAGAGCAGCCCTCACAGTTGAGAAGCGAGTGGCGATAGCCCTGTGGAAGCTTGCAACGCCAGACAGCTACCGGTCAGTCGGGAATCAATTTGGAGTGGGCAAATCTACTGTGGGGGCTGCTGTGATGCAAGTAGCCAAAGCAATCACTGAGGTGCTGCTACGAAAGCTAGTGACTCTGGGAGATGTGCAGGTCATATTGGATGGCTTTGCTGCAATGGGATTCCCTAACTGTGGTGGGGCGATAGATGGAACCCACATCCCTATCTTGGCACCGGAGCACCAGGGTACCCAGTACATAAACCGCAAGGGTTACTTTTCAATGGTGCTGCAAGCACTTGTGGATCACAAGGGACATTTCACCAACATCAACGTGGGCTGGCCGGGAAGAGTTCATGATGCTTGCGTCTTCAGGAACACTACTCTATTTAAAGGGCTGCAGCAAGGGACTTACTTCCCGGACCAGAAAATAACCGTTGGGGATGTTGAAATGCCAATAGTTATTCTTGGGGACCCAGCCTACCCCTTAATGCCATGGCTCATGAAGCCATACACAGGCAGCCTGGACAGGAATCAGGAGCTGTTCAACTATAGGCTGAGCAAGTGCAGAATGGTGGTAGAATGTGCATTTGGCCGTTTAAAAGGTCGCTGGCGATCGCTACTGACTCGCTCAGACCTCAGCCAAACCAATCTCCCCATTGTTATTTCTGCTTGCTGTGTGCTCCACAATCTCTGTGAAAGTAAGGGGGAGACCTTTATGGCAGGGTGGGAGGCTGAGGCAAATCGCCTGGCTGCTGATTACGCGCAGCCAGACACCAGGGCGATTAGAAGAGCACACCAGGAAGCGCTGTGCATCAGAGAAGCTTTGAAAACCAGTTTCATGACTGGCCAGGCTACAGTGTGAAATTTCTGTTTGTTTCTCCTTCATGAAAACCCGCCCCCTTTATTGACTCATTCTCTGTAAGGAACCCACCCTCCCCGTTCCCCCAGCTTGCTTTCAAAGGAAATAAAGTCACTATCATTTAAAAATCATGTATTCTTTATTAAGTGATTATAAACATAGGGAGAGAACCAAGAAGGTAATCTGGGTGAGGTTTGGGAGGAGGATAGGAGGGAAGTAAAAGGCCACTGAACAAATTCAATATAATGACAGCCTTTTGGTTGGGCTGTCCACTGGGGTGGAGTGGGAGGGTGCACGGAGCCTCCCCCCCCCGCCCCCCGTGTTCTTACACGTCTGGGTGAGGAGGATATGGAACATGGTGAGGGGGGAGGGAGGTTATACAGCGGCTGCAGCGGCAGTCTGTTATCCTGCTGCCGTTCCTGAAGCTCCACCAGACGCCGGAGCATGTCCGTTTGATCACGCAGCAGCCCCAGTGTTGCAGCCTGCCACCTCTCATCTCAAGCGTCCCTCATGACCTCACGTTCACTGGCATCTTTCCTAAATTTAGATACCGTGTCCTTCCACTCATTCAAATGAGCTCTTTCATTGCGGGTGCATTCCATTATTTCCGTGAACATGTTGTCTCGCGTCCTCTTTCTACGCCGCCTTATCTGAGATAGCCTTCGGGACGGAGGAGGGAGGCTTGAAAAATTTGCAGCTGCTGGAGGGAGGGTTGAAAAAAAGGAGAGAAGTTTTTAAAATGATACATTTTACAGAACAATGCTTATACTCTTTCACGGTGACCAACACTATTCACATTACATAGCACATGTGATTTCAGTACAAGGTCGCATTTTCCATCTTAATATTGAGTGCCTGTGGCTTTGGTGTTAGAGATCACAGACGCAGGTCCGGGCAACAGAATTCGGCTTGCATGCAGCCATGGTAAGCCATTGTCTTTCGGCTTCTGCGCCCTCCTTTCCCACATACCAAGCAAAGCCCGTTGACTGCTGCGGTTTTCCTGTTAACCTTCAGCAGCAGAAAACAAACTAACCCCCCCCCCATCCAATTCTCTGGGATGATCGCTTTATCCCTCCCCCCACCGCGTGGCAGGTATCAGGGAAGATCCCTGCAGAAACCAAACTAACCCCCCCGCCTTCCCCCTCCCGCCATGAATTATCTGGGATGATCGCTGTACCCCTCCCCCCACCGCATGGCTGGTAACAGGGAAGATCCCTGCTAGCCAAACGCGAAAAGCTCAGGGCCAATTCCCCCCACCCTGCGCTTGGCTAACTGCAGGGAAGGATTTCTTTTCAGCCACAGGCAAACAGCCCAGTAGGAACGGCCACCTCTGTCCCCTTAATTAAGTTCCCGTATTTCAACCAGGTTACCATGAGCGATATCACTCTCCTGAGGATTACACAGCGAGATAAAGAACGGATGTTGCTTGAATGCCAGCAAACACTGGGACCATACGCTGCCAGGCTTTGTCAGGCAATGATACCAGATTACTTGCTGCAAGCATGGCGTGGTCAAGTGTCCTACCATGGAGGACGGAATAAGGCTGCACTGCCCAGAAACCTTGTGGCAAGGCTTTTGGAGTACCTCCAGGAGAGCTTCATGGAGATGTCCCTGGAGGATTTCCGCTCCATCCCCAGACACGTTAACAGACTTTTCCAGTAGCTGTACTGGCCGCGAATGCATCCCAAGTCCTCAGGGCAAAGTAATCATTAAAAAACGCTTGCTTTTAAAACAAGTTTTATATTTTAAAAGGTAAACTCACCTGAGGTCCCTTCCATGGGGTCATGGTCTTGGATACTGGCTTGGGAGGGTTGGGAGGGTACTTCAGTCAGGCTGAGAAAAAGATCCTGGCTGTTGGGGAGAACGGAGTGCTGGGTGCTGTCCGCAAGCTCGTCCTCCTCCTCCTCTTCCTCCTCTTCCCCATCCGCAGAATCCTCAGGTGTAGCTGATGAGATTATCCCCGACCCGGAATCCACGGTCACAGGTGGGGTAGTGGTGGCGGCCCCCCCTAGAATTGCATGCAGCTCGGCGTAGAAGCGGCATGTCCGCGGCTCTGACCCGGAGCGACCGTTTGCCTCCTTTGTTTTTTGATAGGATTGTCTGAGCTCCTTGACTTTCACGCGGCACTGATCTGAGTCCCTATTGTGGCCTCTCTCCATCATGCCCTTGGAGATTTTTTCAAAAGTTTTGGCATTTCGTCTTTTCGAACGAAGTTCTGCTAGCACTGAATCCTCTCCCCATATATCGATCAGATCCAGTACCTCCCGTACAGTCCATGCTGGTGCTCTTTTTCGATTATCGGCCTGCATGGTTACCTGTGCTGATGAGCTGAGCTATCTGTGGTCACCTGTGCTCTCCATGCTGGGCAAACAGGAAATGAAATTCAAATGTTCGTGGGGCTTTTCCTGTCTACCTGGCCAGTGCATGCGAGTTCAGATTGCTGTCCAGAGCGGTCACAATGGTGCACTCTGGGACAGCTCCCGGAGGCCAATACCATCGAATTGCGGCCACACTAACCCTAATTCGAAATGACAATATCAATTTTGGCGCTACTCTGCTCGTCGGGGAGGAGTACAGAAATCGATTTTAAGAGCCCTTTATTTCGAAATAAATGGCTCCGTTGTGTGGACGGGTGCAGGGTTAATTCGATTTAACGCTGCTAAATCCGAATTAAAGTCATAGTGTAGACCAGGATCATCAGTGTTACTGATCAGTGATGATAGTGTAGATCATCATCAGTGTTACTGATCACATAAAGAATAGTTACAGGTGGTTATATTTTATTAAAAACCCCTCTTCGCATTACAGTTTTTAAAAAGTTAATACATTGACTTTTAATAGCATACTATATTACTCTTCATTTTTTAAATTTTTGACTATACTTTTGTATCATTGTATGAAAAGGTTTCAGTGATGTGGCTCTCGGGCCAATGTACTAGTCCTCATGTGGTGATTTGAGTTTGAGATCCCTGGTATAGACAGACTACATTGACTGAAGGGTTTTTTTTCTGTGACTGTGGGAACTCCAAGACCCTGAGCGATGGTAGCTGGGTCACTGCAAGCATTCATTCATTGACCTAGCTGCATCTACATTGGGAGTTAGGTTGGCATAGCTATAGTGCACAGGGGTGAGGATTTTTGACTTCTCTGCGAGCCATACCTATGTCAGTCTAAGTTTTAAGCATAGACCAGGCCTAAGTAAGTAATGTCTGAAAGAGATTTGAGATCCTGCATAAAAGGCATCTGTCATGCTGTATGATTGAAATATGACCATTTATATCATTAATATTGCCACTGTTAGACACTTGCAACACAACGTGTGCAGAGCATATCATGTTAGGTGTCAATGGAAAAGTTATGACTCACTAAAGATGATTATCCTGTTTAAATCCATGTATCATCACTATATCTGAAATTATGAATATTTGCTACAGATCTGTATCCTAACCCACCATTCTAATCTTATCTCAGGTATGCAGCAGTGATGTTACAGACTGCTGGCTTGTAAGGTCTCTGGTAATTTCCAAAAGATTGGAAGCTAATTGAAATTAACAGAAAGACTTTGAATGAGTCAGTGGGCTTTGAATCAGTCTCTTTGTTCTTGGAGATACAGACTGGTTCCTGTTTTCACATCCCTAGTGGAATATATTCCTAAATATAGCATGTTTACATGTTTGTTTCGTTCTACATGTTTTCCTTTTCTTCAAGCTGAGGATCCTCAATAAACTCCACTGGTACCCTAAAAAAAAAGTTAGTTCTTGTAACCTGCATGGGATAGCGCTAAGAGAAAGAATGTCAGCATTTGGATGTTTATTACCTCTTGTCTCCAAGCTGGGCCAATTTGTTTTCCTTCTCTGTACAAAGGTGCCTCTGTAACCTAGAGCTGTCTAGATCTGACACTCAAAAATTCTAAGAGATGTGACATTCTAGCTGCAGAGTCAAATTAGACAGTGCTTGTCTATTTGTCATTTGTCATTAATTTGTCACTAATTTGTCATTGTATTTATGATAATGGATTCTTAGACATAGTCACATACAGTCTTAAAAGCCAGTGAGCATAAGCAAGCATAATAAAAGAATATAACGAAAGGGTGCTTACAGTACTTACTAACCATTGCTGGTTGCAATCTAATACAAAAACAAATAGGAAGCTATCAATCACCTTGTACAATATACTGGTATGTTGCACTCATTTCCACTGTTTTTTGTTTATTTAGCTTGTTAGCTAGGCTTTTTGGGGCAAGACTGTGCTTGCCTATCCTCATTGCCATCATTAATAAATAATAATAATAATGCATTATTTCTAGTGTGGTAGCAGATAGAGGCCTTAATCAGATCAACGCCCCATAGTGTTAGGCTCTGTATATACATATAACAAAAATTAATTTTACATATACACAATTAATGGAGCAAAGTGCCTCATTACATTCATAATATGTGTTAGGATAGAAATAGCATGGGCTTGGCTAGCTAGCTAGCCAGCCATCCAGTCAGCCCTAATGAACCTGAATGCTACTTGTTAGTATGACCTTGGAAAATTTGTAATCAGTGCTACAATCTAAAACAACCTGTAGGCTGAGAACACAGGACGAACTGATTGAGTGTTAGATGATTTGAGAAGATCAAATGCGGTAGCAGTCTTTATAAAGTAAAAGAAAAGGAAATCTCAGATCACACAGGCCAATTACTCTAACCTTAGTCCCAGGTAACATGCTAGAGCAGATAATGAAGAAATTAATTTGAAGACACAGTGCTAAATAGCAGGCGGCATGTAGTAGACCATGGCACACTAAAGTGATATCAGTTTTTGACGAGATAACAACTTTGGTGGACAATGGGAACATAGTGGGTATACTAAGTTGCTGTTGTAAAATGAATAAAGGGGCACTCAGTGTAGATGTGCACATTGATTTGCAGTTGTGTGCACAATTACCCATTTCATGCATGCAATTTATGCGTGATTCATTGCATATTTAGCCCATTATATCTAGACTTCATAAGGCATTTTAATAGGATTTATCTAGAGAGCTGGAATAATGTGGGTTTTGATAAGAATAACAGCATGAGACATGTAGAATATTTAGACAGACCACTGGGGGGGGGGGGGGCTTATGTGGAAAATATAAAAGCTCTAGGCTAACAGGAAATAAAGGCCATTCAGTCACTCATCCTAACCCTGCTGTCCCAAGTCTCTGTGCAGGATGGATCATGGAGGGAGTCTGAGTATTGAACTTGGAAGAGCTGTTGCACAGGGGTCACAAGAGTCAACTTTGGGGTCAGTATTATTACATATCTTCATAAACTACCTATAACACAGAGGGGGCTGTCCATTGCTCAGACCTGATGATATGATGCTAGGAGGAATGGCTAATAATAAAGGAGATCAAGTTAAAATAGAGGAGCTAGAGAAGTCAGAAAATTGGGATCCATTCCTAATTCCTCTCAGAATCTAACACTATAGTATCAGGAAACACAGAGTGATACTGAATAGAACTATGCTGATGTTGTCTCTTTTCCAGCTGTCAGACTGCTGTACTATAAGTACAGTCAAAAGATCCTATTTAATGAGCTCATGGGAGAAAACTGCCACTATCCATATTTTTGAATTAGACACTTTTTCCTATTCTTTCTTGGCTGGAATTCCACCTTCTGACTTAGTTTGTTATGTGTGGAACAGCACCCATCATGAGACTCTCTTTTCTGGATTTGATGCCATTATGATTGTTGATGGGATGTCTGTTTTGCTCATCCTATTTGATGTGATGAACTACCCTAAAGCTGGCTTGGATCACTCTAGGATTTATTTAAAAATCTGCTTTACATTGGATGTGTTGCTTTACTTTAAATTAGTTAATAATGTGTAATGTAATTTGCACTTCTCTAGCATTTTCCATTTGATGCTCTCCAGCCCCATTACAAACAATAAAGGCCAGATTCTGGTACCCATCCTCATGATGATTAGCACAGTAGCCTGCAAGTAGTGCTGTTGAAATCATTCGACTACTTCCAGAGTAAGGGACTATTCAATCTGAGTGAGCGTGGCAGAATCTGGCCCGAGTTAATTAAATCTAATATCTCTCTGAGGTACTATAGATAAAGCATAATGTCATTCACCATTGAAATGCAGACAGCTCTGGATTCAACGCAGCAGGGGCTTACCAGTGTACAATACCATTTCACAACAGTTCACGGCAGAAAGCGAAGAATAATAATATTTGCAATAGAAATTGCAGGGGGCATTTAGCTGGCAGAATGTAATTACCTGAGTTGCACTGAAATTTGGCCAGGACCCTGAGGTTAATCTTACAAAAATGCTATGGGCATTTTCATGACAAGTGGGAAGAATATGTTTTACACTTCATCCAAAAAGCTGTTCCCCTAGAAGACAAGTGCTCCCTACTCTATGCTGAGATGTTGATTCAGTTGAGACTCAGAGGGGAAAAATGCCATGTACTAAATCACCAACTCTACTTCCAGAAACATCAAACTGGTATATATGTGTGCATGCGCACTCACTCCCCAGTCCTTGTATGTGGAGGGGATAGTCATGTATCACCACTACATGTACCACATGTACAGCCAGGCAATAAATGAACATATATTTGGTCTGGGTACTGGAACCCAACACCAAACTTAATAGAGTGGCGTAACAGGGAACCTCCCTCATGGACTTTACAGAGGCTTCAGCTCTACTCCTATCTCATGTTATGCAAAGCTCTGCATGAGCTAGGTTGCTGTTTTTCTTTCCATGCAACACAGGTTTTCATGTACGTGACCACCTCACCTGCCCTCTGCCAACTAATCTGTCTCCTCTGGGATTCATTCTAACATGCTAAGCCTCTGAGCAACTTCAAACAGTTGCCATTCTCCCCCTTCAAATCAACCTGCCACAGAAATGTTTATTTTTTCTCCCAGAGGAGTATTTCCTCCCCCAAAATAACTCAGTTTAAGGTTCAGAATGGGTAGGATTCAGTCCTGGGGCAGGAACAGCTTTTCTATACGTACATAAAGTCACACTTTTAAATTCTGTAATCTGCCAACAATGCATACTTTCACCATTGGGAAAAGGGATATTCCCAAATTCCTAGTGGGGCCAACACTTGCTTTGAGCTTCAGAAGGGCCTGAAATATCAGCCCTTTAAGCCAATATATAGGTATACATTGTTAGGTACAGAAGAGCTCTTTTAGGCCATTTTACAGGTTTATCTGGCTCCCTCAATGCAGGGTTCATAGTAACCAAAGCACATGGCTTTATAGGTGGAAGAATATGAAAAATAGTGAGGAGTCCAGTGGCACCTTAGAGACTAACAGATTTATTTGGGCATAAGCTTTTGTGGGTAAAAGAAGTGGATTTTTTACCCACGAAAGCTTATGCCCAAATAAATCTGTTAGTTTTTAATGTGCCACCGGACTCCTTGTTGTTTTTGTGGATACAGACTAACATGGCTACCCCTCTGATATACGAGAAATAGTCCCAATCAAAATGTTAAATACTTCTGAAAATTTTTCCTGATACAGTTTTTTTCTAAAACATATGTGACATATGCAGAATACATGGAGAGGTTTTTATTTGGAATGCTTGGTTTTACCACTCATGAGTTATGTGGTCATCCCAAACTCATGCTGCTACCACCTTTATACCACACCATCATGTAGTGTGTCTCCATACACAGGCATACATGCAATTATTATAACTAACAAACATACAGAAGAGTATTGTATTGAAGGAACATTCACTCTTCCTACTAAACACTTCATTCAGATTTCATTTCCTTTAAGTGACTTCAGTAGGGATGGATGAATCTTTAATGCATTTCCCTCCCCCTCTCCCCCCAAATGTGCAGACCAGTCTATAAAACACTTTTCCAGTTTAAAACCTTAAGGATGCTGACATCATTATTTCAGGTAGTGTTGGGAATATAAAGTTAATGGATATTCTGAAACTCTGCAAAATATTCTTTTCATGCTATTATCTGGAGTGATCCAAAGACAGTGTGGTGCTGTGTGGATTTCTGTGACTTCCAAGTGCTAACGCATTTACTCAATGCTGCTGGAGTGCAGCATACACCGACTCAGCATTGTATGTGCTTGACCCAACAGAAAATGAATACCATACAGTGGATTATTATAATGATTCATGATGTATGTGTTATGCTTATAAGAAGCACATGGAATCCTTTTTCTAAGGGATAAGGCAATACACCGCGTTTATTGAAAGTACAATAAAAAGCAGCATATGCTTACACACACACACACACACACACACACACACACAGGTTCTGCAGCTGAATCTTATAGTTACCAGTCTTTAGCGTTGCTCGGTCAGTTCCAGTGGCCAGCTGAAACTGCACACGAAGGAGGGGAGGAGCAGGAGCTGGGTCTCTGTCAATGTTGATGCAGAACCAACCCAACGTACCATGACAATACACCCTTCTTTTATAGTAATACATTCTCATGCAAGTCTATGGACCTTGCTGTGTCACACCAGAGCTGTTAATCATGAGATAGTTAAGGTTGCTCCCAATCAGCATTATTTTGGGTTGTTACTGGGAGTATCCGCAGCCTTAGATAACAGGTTGTACTCAGGGGATTTCTTTGACGATTAGGATGAGGAAATGCAAATCTTCCCCACTGGCTATTCTATGGTTTCTGCAGCCAGACTATAATCACAATTCCATAACGCCTTCCCCTAACCACCGCTTGCATTGAGATTAGGGGGTATCCCACAGAATATGTTTCTATGGTGTCCAAGAACTTTGGTCCAGATTCTCAAAAGTATTTATGCACCTGAAATCAGTGTGAACTAGATTACTAAATACATACTAGGATCTGGGCCTTCCTTCATTCTGCATAACCATCCACAGCACAACAGCACTATGGAGGACAAGGGTCAGGTTTGACTCAGTTAAGTTTAGTATTAATAGATATATATTTATACTCATTTAATCATTTCATGCCACAGAACTCTAAAATGTATTCCTTTTTGGTATTATGAAGACAATAACAATAATTAAAAGCTGAAGAGATAATGTAATTTTTGAACTGGAGTCCAGCTGCTATATGATGTGCACATCTTTATCTGTTTCACACAGTACTGTGAAAATATTTAATTTATAAGGACAACATGTAGCAGTGAGATTAGTAAATGACAGCATGCATTTCAGAACCATAGCAAGGCACAATAAAGCATTTTATCTGAAATGACTGGTCCAGTGCCCTTTAGATTACACAGTTCCATCCTGTAGGCTTGTGCTGTACAGGAATCGACTGACAGCAGGGATGAGCTGATTACACTGCAGGCAGGCAGGTTGTTTATTAGTAGGGAACTTCCTCACAGAGGTGACCAGAGTTTGAGAAACTTGAGGATCAAATGTATTTGGCAGTAGCAGTCATAATATTGCACTGACCAGAGAGGGTGGGGAAAAGCTAAAATTGCTAATACAGCGATGAATAGCGAAAGAACCTATCAGAATTCAGCATAATGCTGCTTTTGAAATGGGTCACATCACCCCTCATATTATAATCAAGATGTGCTTGAATCTGGACTGGCCCCTTAGGGAAGGAAGGAGGATTCTATAGTGGGTAGAGCACTGGACCTAGACTCAGGAGACAGGGTTCACTTCCTGGTTCACCTACCAACTTCCTATGTGATCTTGGGAAAGTCACTTAATGTACCATATACATCAGCTCCCAATCTATATAAAGGGGGATAATACAACACTGCAGACTTGTGAGGATAAAATCCATTAATAGCGGTGAGGTGCTCAAATTCTAGGGTGATAAGGGCCATATAAGTAGATAGACATAGACTTATGCTAAAGTGGGTGGGCCAGAGTGGAGCACTTTGCAACAGAACCCTTATAGACCATTTCTGTACCATATTTATTCAAGTTTCCCTCTTCTAATTGTAGTTAAATTTCCTTTCTCCAGACTACTGTGCAACTGTGTCCAGAAATTAAAACAGCATATTATATGCTAAAAAGTAAGTGATCTATTATTATTCCCTTCATCAACAGTTAACAGTCTTTAAGATGCATATACATTTTGAGATTTTATGCAAATATTATAAGCAGCAATATAACTAGCTAAAAGTACAAGATTTTTATACTCCTGAAACTCTGTTACTTGAGAAGGTCTATTTTTGGCTTTATCAGTATAATGCAAACACATCGATCACAGTATAATTGTACACCCATAGCATTTTTTTTCATTCATAGCTTCCAAGGCAAGACGGGACCATTGTGATCATCTAGTCTGACCTCCTGTACGATACAGGCCATAGAACTTCCCCAAAATAATTCCTAGAGCAGCTCTTCTAGAAAAACATCCAAACTTGATTTAAAAATTGTCAGTGATGGAGAATCCACCAGGACCTTTGGTAAATTGTTCCAATAGTTAATTATTATCATTGTTAAAATTGTATGCCTTATTTCCAGTCTGAATTTGTTTAGCTTCAACTTCCAGCCACTGGATCCTATTATACCTTTCTCTGCTAGACTGAAGAGCCAATTATTAAATATATGTTTCCTATATAGTTACTTACTGACTGTAATCAAGTCACCACTTATCCTTCTCTTGGCTAAGCTAAATAGTTTGAGCTCCTTGTGTCTGTCACTATACAGGTTTTTTAATCATTTCATCATTTTTGTGTCTCTTCTCTGAATGCTCTCTAATTTATCAACATCCTTCTTGAATTGTGGTCACCAGAACTTGACACAGTATTCCAGCAGTGGTTACACCAGTGCCAAATACAGAGGTAAAATAACCTCTCTCCTCCTACTCGAGATTCCCCTGTTTATACATCCAAGGATGGCATTAGCTCTTTTGGCTGCAGCATCACACTAGGCACTCCTGTTCAGCTGGTTATCCACCATGACCCCCAAATCCTTTTCAGAGTCACTGCTTCCCAGGATAGAGCCCTCCTGCCTGCTTGTTCCTAGATGTATACATTTGCATTTAGTCATATTAAAATGAATATCATTTACTTGCACCCAGCTTACCAAGTGATCCAGATCACTCTGTACTAGTGACCTGTTTTCTTCATTATTTACCACTCCCCCAATTATTGTGTCATCTGCAAACTTTAGCAGTGGTGATCTTATGCTTTCTTCCATGTCATTAATCAAAATTTTAAATACATATGAGAACTACAGTAAGATGATGTATAATTGACATATTTAAATCATGTTCTGTGCACTAAGACAACACATTGATCTCATGATACAATTGTCATAGAATTATTTCCATTTGGTTATGTATTGACAGGAGGCTTTTTAGCCAGGATGGGCAGGGATAGCCTCTGTTTGCCAGAAGCTGGGAATGGGTGACAGGGGGTGGATCACTTGATGATTGCCTGTTCTGTTCATTCCCTCTGAAGCATCTGTCATTGAGCACTGTAAGAAGACAGAATACTGGGCTAGATGGACCTTTGGTCTGACCCAGTATCGCCATTCATATGTACATTCAAGATCTGATTTTTAAGGCATATATTCAAATTGCTATCACCATAGTAAAAGAAGAACACCTCAGTACAATTATCCTCTATTTTGACCTGCTCACATTTTAACACACTATAGCCTTGTGTAGCGGGGTGGTCACCCCGCTCCTGCCCGGAGGGGTTAAAAGCAGCCCTGGAGAAGGCTGTGGCGGGGGAAAGGCTGATTGGGGAAGCAACCACAGCTGAGCCTACGCCCCAATAAGGCCACAGCTGGCCCTATAAAAGGGCTGTGAGGTTGGAGCTCAAGACACTCTAGCTTTTTGGGAGAGAAGGACCTAGGTGCTGGTGAGAGAAGGGTACCTGAGGTGGAGCAGTGCTGGGGAAGGGCAGAGGGAGCTGGGGAGCTCCAGCCTAGAAAAGCCCCAGGCTGCAGGCCTTAAAAAGGGCCTACAAAAAGGTACTGGGGCTGCAGAGGGGCAGCCCAGACATAGCAAAGGCAGCAGGTCCAACCCCAGGGAGCGGGAGCTAGATGATGACTGGCAGTAGCCACTGAGGCAAGGTGGGTTTAGAGGGTTGGGGGTTCCCCAGGGAGGGGAGACCCAAATTGGGGGTTACTGCTGGGGCAGAACCCCAGGGAAAAGGGCACTGGCTCCGGGAGGGACACCGGGGCCAGCGGCAGGCGAGACACCAGCCTGCAGAGGGCGCTCCAGGCTGGAAGAGCGAATTCCCAGGATGACCAGTGGGAGGCACCGCGCCGGTGAGTCGTCGCCCCGCCACACCTTGCAAAGATTGCTCAACCGTAATTGCGTATTATTCTTTCTGCTGTGTCAGAGGCATTGAGGAGGTGATTACAAAGATGCTATGTATGTGGAAGTGTTTCTAAAAAATTTCCATTTGCCCAGAAGGACCATGTTCCTGAATCATTCATGATTGCTTATTATGTCTCCGCACTCTATCAATAGAGCTGGTCCTTGGTCTCACATCACCACTTCTCTTCTGAAATAATCCATACTGGTCAAAGCTTGATCAAGCACGATATGTCCTCAGTCTATGCTTTAAGGTCTTCAAAGGCAAATATGAAATACTGCGAATTATGCTAATGATAATATCAAATTCCTGCATAACCCAAGATGATATAAATTATTTGCTGCCTTTTGCACAAACTGGTTATTTACTTGTTTCTGGTAGAGCCTACAATGTTTTCAGAAGCCCAAGGGCCAGCTGGATAGGACTAACTAAAGATCCCAACCTCAGAACCTGGACTTGTGAGGCAGTGTCTTGTTTCCCTAGAGTACAATGTAAGTTGGAGCCCACTATGGAATTTTACAGGATCAATGCCCCTTTAAGAAAGCCCCTGCATCCTCTGGCAACAAGAGGCATAGCAGAAGCAGGAGGTGGTAGTAGGAGGGAAATAGGTGAGTCCCATCTCATCTCCACCCCCCTTGCAGAGCCAGGGCTCTGGGGTCACATGGCCCCTTTCAGGTCCACCCTATCTCCCAGCAGTGCCAGAGGCAGCTCCTTTACAGCCTCAAGAGCCCTGCTGGGACACAACTTGCACAAAGGGCCCAAGGTAGCAAAAAGTTACCCTCACCTCCCCCTTGGGGTCCACCGGGCCAGAAAAGTGGATAGCACTGACTAAGGATGGGGCATAGCTGAGGTGAATGCACTGATTCAGCTCCTGTGGAGCCCCCATCTGGCGTTAACCCTGCCCTCTTCCGAGAATAAACCTGGTGAAAGGCCTGAGGTGGAATTACCACCAACATCCCTACAATGCAGAGAGCCTTGCTGGCATAGGGAGATGCAATCTGGATCTCTCAACATCAGCTGGGGAGAAGCTGGCCCTCTGCATGTTTTTTAAATAGAGTATCAATCTCATAGTAGTTCCACCTAATCTTCAAGTCTCTAATTGTTTTAGGAGCTTGCCATGTGGAGCCTATTAAATGCTTTACAAAAATCCAGCTATATTAAATCCGTTGCATTTCTGTATGCAAATTTCCCTCCCCCCTCATTCCACAAGATGTTTTCCTCAGATTATTGCTAATCCTAGAATCCACATGCATTTCTGCGGGCATCAGATATTTAAATCAAGCCATCTATTGATCAGTCCCTTTAAGGTTACAGCAAATTAGTTGAAAGGAAATCAATTTCTCAGATTGCCCACAGCATCCTAAAAATATCTTGGCTGCTGCAGCAAACAGAGTTTACAGCCCGGGTTATAAAAGCAAATTTAAGGGAAAGCAAGAGACGGAGAAACCTTCAGAGTATAATTAGGCTCTATCCACAAATTCCCAAGATGTCGTAGATGAAGAAATACTTTGCAGTTCGTCAAGGTTGAAGCTAAGTGCCTTGAGATGCTTCAATGTCTGCTTACAAAACTGAGCTCTGGATTTTACCTGCCACTCTATCACTGTGGGCCAGACACGCATACCTGTCACCTGGCTGTCAGCTTTGACTTGGCCCTATTTTAGACCCACACATTCAGGTTCTATCTAAATCTTGCTACTTCTTCCGACACCATATATGGCCTTTCCTCCTTCTTCACACAGCTAAACTCTTATCCATCATTTTGTGTCTTGAATACCGCAGCCTTCCCCTCTCTGCCATTGACTGTTGCAATCTTTACGCCCATCAAGTACATTTAAAATAGATTCCCAACTCACATCGATATAGCACCACTAGTTCTGCTTGAGGTAGCACCTAAAAATAGCAGTATGACTACAGTTGCATGGGTGGTGGCTTTGGCTAGCCACATGAGGATGTACCCAGGGGGTTGGGTGGGGTTGTACTTGGGGCCGCAAGTCTGAGCAGCTGCCCATGTGGCCATGGACACAGTGCTATTTTTAGGTGCTAGTTTGAGCAGAGCTAGTGTGGGTATGTCTATGCAAACTGGGAATCACGCCTCCCAGCTCATATATAGATGTACCCTGAGTCAGGCCAAGTCAGGCCTGAGCACTTTAGAAAATCTCGCCCTAAGTGTTTATGATACAGTGTGCCATAAAACTTTTGGGCCTTGTTTATTAAAATAATCTTGTTTTCTGCTTGTTTGCCTTCCCATAGTTTCTAAAGCATGCAGTTCATTATGGATGATTGATTACAGACAGCCTCCTCAGACATTCAGAGCATTTCATTTTAAATCACATGTTCTGTTCATATTTAAGTAATTATATTTTCTTATCTTGAAATGATTTATCATGTTGAAGAAGAATCTGATATCGACATGGATTCATGCTATAGCCTTTAAAAGTAATTGAAAAGACTTTATTAAAATCATGCACAGCTTGCCACTGCATCTGTTTATCAAAAGCAGTGTGAACATTGCAATAAAAGTATTCATAAACATTTGTTCAAATAGAAAATGTAAATTCGATGAGGGCTGTGACACCGCTTCCTGAACATTTGTACTAGCAGAGGTTTGTCTTTGAGAATGTTTGGAGAAAGGGAAAGTGCACAAACGTGTATCCTGCACAAGTGTACATGCATCCATTTTGTGGACTGCCATTCAGTTAGGGTGCAAGAACACTACTATATTATCTAGGGGACATCCAACAGCATGAGTAGTACCTTACAAATAGCAAAAGACTCAAAGCAGTTGACATTGTCAATGATTATTGAGGAATCTATAGGCTGAAATAAGCCCACATAAGCCATTCATTAACCTCCAACGACTTTATACTTTTGGGACCAATCCAGTTAGCCCAGTGCTAAAATGCTTACTGATTATGCAATTGTTGTCATTAAAATTAAAGCATGACTCACCTGAATCCCGATGGCATTTTTTTTTCTGTTTAATTCTAACTAGATCTTCTGTGAGGTTCAAAAGGGAATTGCTATTGTATTCCTGTGGATCACTTTGACCTGTAAAATATTGCCTGCTGATGCTTACAAGGACACTTGTTCTTTTAATCTAAACCCAAAGAGGCATTTTAGCAGCTAAAACACAGACTAATTAGAGGCATTTGTGCCTTTTATATACTTCTTCTATACTTTTAAAATCATGGTTTGGTACTTCCAATGTCTTTATAACCCAGAGCTTCCCTCTCCATCCCTCCTTCTCATACACTTTCACAATGTCTGCTTTGCATGTGGAATGGCCGTGGTTCCTGCTTTCAACAGGCTTGTCATCTCTTTACACTGGGGGTCTGGTACAGATTTGACATGACTAGTGGAGGGAGACTAAAAATGACTGCTAAGCATCACCTGTCATCAATGTCCCCTTGAATGTTGCATGTTGAGCTAGGGACATGGAGGAAAGTGAAATATTGGTGAGTCTGCTATGCAGGAGAATAAAAATATATTACCGGTAATACAGGACTGCATTGTAGCAAGCAGCATTTGGTATGGAACACGTCACACTGCAGGAACAGAAGATACATTTATCTCCAAGGGCTGGACCTTGTAAATTCTACATTAAAATGCAGACCATTCCACAAGCTTTCAGTATATTACTGCATAATAGCAAATAGAAAATAAGCTTACATTTCCCCCCATAACCATGAGGGAGATTTGGTTAATGAAAAGCTTTTATCGTCAATTCCTCTTACAGTCTGTTTGGAATAACCTTGTACATACTTGAAACAAGTAAGGAAAGGGCTGTATTGTACACTGGCTAGAGCACTGATTCCAGGCATACGAGCCACTGGCTCAATATGTGACCTTGGGCAAGTTATTCATGCCTTACTGATTAAAAATCCAGGACCTCTTCGTAAACCAGATTCTGCTGCATATAAACAGATTTTTTTCCAGGCACATACATTGCACATCGCATGTTCACTGTATGAGAGAGAAAGATGGATATTGCAACAAATAAAAACCATATTAATTACAGTGGTACAGTAGCTGTGTCTTAAATATCACACTTACTTGATGGTAAGCGTGCATCATTTTCACAATAAAAAATCCCAGAGGACTTTGCACAATAGAGCTACAGCTACCCAGCTTTGCTACTAGAATACTAAAGTAAGTGCAACCGCTAGTTATTTGGCTTCTGGTAAAGAAGCTAGAGTCTGAGAGGGAAAAAAATCTGTCCATCCATCTACACTGCCCATCACCATAGTATGTGAGTGATTCCCAGCGCTGCATAGCAAAGTCCAAGAGTATGCACTTTGCCCTTCCTAGGTGCCTCTGATGATGATATATATGTTTATTTACCTCAGGGGAGCACATGCTCTGGCACAAGGGGTGATATTGGGTGTATGGCCAACTGCAACCAGGGATTCTGGGCTCTGGCACAGCACAGGTGAAGGGAATGACCTAAAATTGCCTTCCCTATGAGTGCTTCAACCGCTGTATTTTGTTTTTTTTTTTCAGACAGGGCAGCAGGGAACTTTCCCTGAAGTATTTCTATTTGAAATGCAGGGTAGTGAGCAGTATTTCTGTGTGCGCTTATCAGAATAAATAATCATTTTGTCTAAAATGCCCTTATATAATGGGATTTTTATAGATCCATATTCCACACATTTCCTGTGAAGAGAAGGTGCCCTGCTGCTCTGGCTTTTTGTTCAGAGAGAGTGTAGCCATCAGGCAGGCTCCCACTGATTCAGTTCCATGTAGCTGGCCCATGTTTTCAGCATCACTCTCCACATGCCCTCCTGCTGTACAATCTTACTGTGGCTGTCGCTTCCCACAAGGCTGTGTAGAGTGTGCATCTTGTAGGGAAGGGACTTGACACCCCCAGGGTAGTCATTGTGAGTCCCTCACATGACTTCTGGACCCCACATGATCCTGCCTGCATATATGTTGCTGTTACAGTAAACTTTGAAAGAGCTACTGTCTGAATTCTATCTACAGCTGATAACAGAGAATTTTTTTCTGTAACTATGGATTTATTTCCACTAATGTCAGAGCTTTTAAAATTTATATTTAGTGCAACCATTGCAGAATTAAGTAGGTGAGGTGCTGCGTATCCTCAGCTTCTACTTCACAGAAGGCACTCGATGAGTCAGAGGGTCAGACCATTTGACAAAAAAGCTTGAAATGATGGGCCATTTTTTTCAAAAATAGGTGCCTAAAGTATGATTGCTAAATCTTTATTTAGGGCCTTATAGGCAGGGCTGTTAACATTGCCTATAATTAAGGTTACCAGATATCTCCGATTACAAACCCCTGTTTTCAGTTGCTTATAACTTTCCTAGTTTGGGCTAAAATTTTCCATGCTGGGTAACTGCCTCAGGCTGAATGTTTTTGGAAAATTTCAGCCAGAATGGTTTACTAGTTTCAGAGAAGGAGGCTAGGGGAAATTATGTTGTTTTGCCCATGTTAAAATATTTTGGTGATCTTTTCCTTTCTAGTGAAATGAAGGATACATGGTGTAAACTTGAGTTGCCACCTATAAAAACTCATTGGCAGTGCTTCTCTTTTTCCTTAGATTCTGTATATATATATATATATATATATATATACAGAATCTGTAGTGAATGGCATGCTATCCTATATATGGCATGCATATATAGGATAGCATGCCATTCACTACAGTCTCATGCCAGCAAAGAATTAAATATATATTTTTTCTAAATGTGAAGTTCCCATTGGAATAACACAAAGGTCATTTGACAATTCACTGTTGCTAAGATTCAGCTGGAATCATTCTATGTAGCTCTAGTTTTGAACCAATATTCTACAGTTTAGAAAACCTGGTTTCACTTCATTACTAGATTAATATCTGCTAAAGACATTGCTGTAAAGTGTCCTTTACTGCATGTTGGCCCTGTGAAATAAATCCATAATGTATCAGCTAATCTATCTGCATCAGTCCTCGTAAAAAAAAAAACTCCAATAGGAAAGAAGTGCCAAAGGAAATTCAAAATTCAGTGGTAAATTCAAAATATTTTCCCGTCGCCTCATCTGAGGTTGTTAAATGAGGTCATATTCAACTTTAGTAGGTCTTTCAAGATCAATTTGTGAATAGAGCTATGCAAAAAAATGCAGAGAAATTCAAGAAAAAAATGCAAATTTTTGGCAACTATTTTCCCTTAACATTTCAATTTTTAAAAAACATTTTGACCATTCTTGCAGCTGGCTGAAAATTTTCAGCTACCTCTGTTTGTTAACCTTTTTAGTGGTTCCAGTCAAACAGAATCTGGGAATGCTTTCTTCCAAGATACTGTCACCAAACAACATTCCAGCAGTTGAGATTCTCTGCAGCACTCATTCAAAGTAGGGCTTCCCAGTTTGATTTTTATTGATCCCACTTACATGACATAGTAAACTAATTCAGAATTACAATACATCTTTCATTTAGAAGGCTAGACTCTAGAGTTACAGCACAGAGGGAAAGTTGGCATATGTGACAGAAAATTGGCCCATCTTACTAAAAATTAGCTTCAGAACAAAAAGGGGTCACCATAATCCAGTTTTCAAACTACAAAACTTGATTATGTGTGTGGTGCTGTTGAAGGGTCAGTATTGAGATTACACTTTTTTTATTTTTAGAGCAGGGGTGGACAAACTACGGCCTGCGGGCCAGATCTGGCCCGTCAGGGCTTTGGATTCGGCCCCAGGCTTGCCACCCCCATGGCGCCATAGGCCCCGCGCTCTGCTGGAAAAGGACGGCACCAAGTCCCTGCGGCCCCTGTGGGGGGAGGTGCAGAGGGCTCCATGAGCTGCCCTCGCCCGCAAGCACCACCCCCTGCAGCTCCCATTGGCCTGGAACTGGGAACCAATGCCAATGGGAGCCTCGGGAGAGGTACCCGCAGGCGAGGACAGCGCGTGGAGCCCTCTGCCCTCCCCTCCCCCAGGGGCCACAGGGACGTGGTGCCGTCTGCTTCTGGGAGCGGCGCAGCATGGCGCTGGGCCAGGGCAGGCAGGGAGCCTCTCTTAGCCGCACTGCGCACTGCTGCCACCCTGGAGTCCCTCCAGGTAAGCAGTACCGGGCTGGAGCCGCACCCTGAACCCCTCCTGCACCCGCACCCCTCCCACACCCCGCACCCTTCCTGGACCCCAACTCCCTGCTCTGAGCCCCCTGCCATACCCCACACCCTCCTGCACCCCAACCCCCTGCCCTGAGCTCCCTGTCACACCCTGCACCCTCCTGCACCCCAACCCCCTGCCCTGAGCCCCCTGCTGCACCCCACACCTCCTCCCACACTCCGTACCCCCTCCCACATGCCAACCCCCTGCCCTGAGCCTCCTGCTGCACCCCACATCCCCTCCCACACCCTGCCCCAGCCCTACATTCATGGCCCTGCATGCAATTTCCCCACCCAGATGTGGCCCTCAGGCCAAAAAGTTTGCCCACCCCTGTTTTAGAGAGAGGTCTTGAGATGTGGAACTATAAATAAGATTTCTAAAACACCCCAATAATACTAATTTAGGCCCAGTGTGGCTAGTGCAGTGTGGTCATTGAAGTTTTGGAAAATAAATGTAGAACGACCGATCTGGAAGCAATGATCAAGAAAAGGAAATGCAAATTAGCTAAGCCTGGTTGAACACAAAGACCAGACAAAGAAAGAACTCAGGAAGTGATTGGGAGAAGAGGATACAGAATTTGCTTTGTAAAAGTGCAGAACATAAAGCTAAAGCAGTGACATTATGGACGACAAATTGAGGCAACCATATGGGTTAGTATACCTATTTAATTATGCAAATTATGGGTTAGACTGAGAGGTGAACACCATGCCCCTGCAAGGAAGTAAGTGGGCTACCCAGACTTTGGGTCTATATAGGAGTGAGAGGGTATTGCAGACTCATGTGCTCTCGCCCAAGAGCAGGTGAGTGGGGACTGGGCTTTGAAGAGTATGGAATTGGCAGAGTCTTGGCTTACCTTCTAGCTGGGCAACTTGGCAGGAGGGCATCATAACTGCTGTTGGACTGTATTAGCAGTAAAATTATTTACCCTTCATCCCGGGAGTAAGGAGGAACTGGAGAGAAATTATTATTTAAAATTATGTCTAAGTCACAATAGCTCCTGGGCTATTCCTGGAGTGGTGCAACTTATGCCCCATGCCTTGCTAAAGTCTGTCTCTAATGGCAGATTCCAGCCCTAACTGTTTATTCAAAAAAGCTGTAAGATAGGCAGTTGCCTACTATACATGCAAATGTCCATTTACACATGGAAATGAACGTTTTGTGTGTGAGGCAGTGACACCACATTTTGTATTCAATATTCCAGTTCTCATTGAGTAGCTTGACTGTGAAGGTCAACAACTTAGACTCAAGGTTCACCAGAATTTGATTTATTTATAGGCTTTTTTTTAAAAAGGAGCATAGTCCCATTTATTCTCGGCATTTAACTAACATCCATCAGATGTTCTGCTGCCTGAGTGTTTGAGTATCTGCCCAGAAATTTGTATCCCATGAACTAGCTCTGCGTCAAATTGCTATTTGAATAAAAATGTCATAACAGGATATGGGGTAAAAATCAATGTGCCCTTTGAAATCAGTGGCAAAACTCCCTTTGACTTCAGTGAGGGTAGAATTTCTCCCATGCTGCATGGAAGTTTTCCAATTTTTCCCATTTGGAAAACATAACAAAGCGAGGAAAACTCCACAGTTTCAAAACAAAAAATGTCCGGAGTTTCCCTCCGAAATTTAGAAATTAATGGGAACTAGGTGTCCAACTCCTCTAAATAGTTTTGGAGATCCCACCCAACAACTACAGAGCCTAAGTAATCTTCACCTCTGGATTTCTCAGCACATCTCATCTTCCATGCATCATCTGTCTTTAAATTGCAAGCTGCTTGAGGAAAGCACTCTCCGTAGTTTTGTGTGTTGCCTGGCACCGAGCTCATTGACAGCACTAACCAAATCATTACAATAATGCTAGATGAAAGTGTTGAAAGGGAAATTTAAACTGAAACAGAAGCAAGGCAGTACAAATAAGCAGCCAGAACCTCAGGTGGTGTAAAAACAATATAATTATGTAGACTTTGGTGGCGCTATGCCAAAGTACAGCTGCTGAGCATCTGGCCCAAAGTGTTTCATATTAATAATAGCAATCAGTCATTTGTATAGCATCATGCTTTGAAAACATAGGCCCTTGCCTCTGCACATAACCCCAGCCTGTTAAGAGCAGCATGTTAAGTGCTGCAGATAAGCTACTATTTCAAATGCACATCAACAAGTTTTACTGGTCCCACAAAGCTGCATATTTTAGTGCCATCTACTGGCACCTTATCTATTAACCATTTACTTATATACAACATTTATCTTTTATAGAGCACTCCTGTAACACCTCCTCCTGCTCATAAGATTAATATCCCCTCCAAACCATCTGCATTGATACATTCACCCTTCCCACAAATTGCCACAATTTCCTGCTTGCCATCAGACCCAACCTTCAGCTTTTACCAGCTGATAACACTGAGAAAAATGTCCCAGTTTGGGAGAAATAAAAAATTGGTCACCCGAACCAGTGTTTAGCCCTGATTCTTGGTGAGAGGTTTGTTCCAACTTCATCCAAAGCTTAGATTTGTTTCTGCCACTGAATTAAACATGTTTAATATGTTTAAATTTCTACTACCATCCCATCAATTAATATTATTATTCCACTAGATTGGTGCAGATCTTTATTTTATGAATAATATTTTAGAAACACACACAGCTGTGTTTATCTTCTGTACTACACATTGTGACCGAAATGAAAATGAAATAAAAGTTTGCATGGAATCAGGCAATCATTATCTCTGGTTATCTGGCTGTCAGGTTGGTACAGTAACAACACATAACAAACTATCGCTAGAGTAGCTTTCCTATTCTGTTTGCTACGAACTTTCCTTGTTTCTTAGCCTGTCCCTTTAAAAATCCTTCTCCTCTTCCACTCCTCCCTCCATGTGACAAATGTGGAATATTGGTTGGTATCCCAAAATCTGCTTCCTGTATTGGATGATAGGTTGGACTGTCAGAGGAGAGCAGACAGTTTCCACACATTCCCCCACAGGCAGATGCAGTCACAAGACCAGTGACATAAAGCCATTAAGCCTGGATGGGTCTAATGCTAAATAGTGGAGCCTCCATCCTAGGGGTATTCTCCTAAACGGCCTGACTGAGGAAAAACAGTCTCGGGCAGAAGGAAGACTTCATACATCGGCCCTGTAACAAAGACCATTGAGCAAGATGGTAACTCAGCCCCAAGCAACTGGCGCTCCTAGTCCCAAGAGCTCCTTGGCTTCCCACAAGAATGTAAATGTTCTTTGTTCTGTTCCTGTAGCTGAAGAGAAAAGCCTGCCTAACTTAGCTTGTAGTAAGGGTAAGATTAGATGAGAGTAAACATGCAGGCAGGCAGTTTGCTGTTTTAAAAATCCCTTTTTCCTCTAATGCTTTATTCCATTGCGAAATAAAAATGCTTTGTTGTAAGAAGGCTGTTGGCCACTATCCCTGATCACAGGATCCCAAAAAGGGGGAAATGTAGGTGTCCAACACCCCGCTGGCCCTGCAAGGTGATAGGTGGCTGGTATACACAGGGTTGTATAACCAGGGCTTGGTCTAAGAGTAGAAAAATCACAAGGTCTCACCCCAAGATAGATATGCATAAAGGCAAGAGACTGAGCAGCTGAGGGTTTTCACTCAGACAGATGAGAAAGGGGGCAGAGATGCAGCTAGCCCTGTAACTAGGGTGACCAGATGAGAGGAAGAAAATATCGGGACACATGGGGGGAGGGGGTGGTCAGCTGGCGGAGCAAAAAAAAAAAAAAGCAGAGTGCTGCCGGCGGAGCGAAATATTGGGACAAATTGCATTCTGACCAAAGATCGGTCGGGACGTGGAACAAACACCTAAATATCGGGACGGGCCCGATTTTATCGGGACGTCTGGTCACCCTACCTGTAACTATGACACCTCTTCATTTCTTTTTCTCTCTCCCTTTGTCCTGCTCTCTATTTTTCTACTGTTACTATTTATTATTTGAATTATAGCAGCACTCAGAGGTTCCAGTCAAGGATCAGGGCCCATTGTGCAAGGCACTGCACATATACATCCTAAGCGGCATTTCCTGGCCTGAAGAGCTTACAACAGTGGTTCCCAAACTTGTTCTGCCGCTTGTGCAGGGAAAGCCCTTGGCGGGCTGGGCCGGTTTGTTTACCTGCTGCATCCACAGGTTCGGCCAATTGCGACTCCCAGTGGCCGCAGTTCACTGCTCCAGACCAATGGGAGCTGATGGAAGCAGCGCGGGCCGAGGGATGTAGTGGCCGCCACTTCCAGCAGCTCCCATTGGTCTGGAGCAGCGAACCGCGGCCACTGGGAACCGCGATCGGCCGAAACTGCGGACGCGGCAGGTAAACAAACCAGCCCGGCCACGCGGGGCTTTCCCTGCACAAGTGGCGGAACAAGTTTGGGAACCACTGGCTTACAAACTAGTGGTTCCCCTTCACCATTCCTCAGCTGACTGGAGAGTTGTGCATGATTTCATGTCTGAAGTGAGCATTACTGCAGCAGAAGAGAGCAGCTTGAGCCAGCGGGGTGCAGCCCTGCACATGTGAGCTGCTCTCGTGGTGGGCTGGAATAGGGGGCTGCCACAGGAAGGCTGGGGCACTCAAGCAGTAACCCAGCAATTAGCCTGTAGCTCTGCCAGCACACTAAAAACAGACATGTAGATATTTGGGGTCGGGCTGGAGTTAGGGCTCTAGAGCCTGAACTCCAGCCCGAGCCCAAATATCTACCCAGCTGTTTTTAGTGCCATCGTGCGTCTGTAGGCCTGGGCTCTGAGACTCGCTGCCACAGATTTTAAAACAGTGTACACGTTCCCTTGCGGGGCATCTATGCATGTGGTACAGGACGGAGGGAAGGGAGGAGTTTCAGGGTCAGCAACTTTCCCAACTCCCATTCAAAAAGCACTGGTTTAAAGGGCGAGGGGGGATTCTCTCATTGGGATGGATTGTATCTGGATTGTAGTGTCCCTTTTTGATGTTAAATGTTTGTGAAATAAATTCAGACAAAGACAGCAGGATCAAACCATCCGTTTGGCCCTGCTACCCTACCGAACATTAAAACTCAACATACGTATTTTCAGGAAGAAATATTGCTTCTTGGTCTCGAGGGTTTAATGAAAATGGCATTGAAACTATGGGAAAGAAAACAAACCTCTGTAGGAGTAGAAACTAAAGTGTTTCTTGAGAGCCCTCTTAATTCCACAGGCTTCTGCTGGGCCCTCAGGAACCATCAATGTTACCCGTGCTCCCACGTCAGGCCAACTGTCATTGCAGCAGAGAGTTTGAAGGGCTCCAGAGGGAGCCACAGCTATGCCATTTCTCAGGACAGTCGCTGCACAATGACAACAGACCTTCCCATAGGACCTGAGCATGCTACCTGTCCAGCTTTCCTAAAACCTGCCAGCCCGGGACCGAGAGATGAGCGTGAGGCTCAGACTTTGACGCTCCACCATCTGCAGCAAATTTAGTACTCTGGAAAAAAAATTACTTTTTGAATGTGGAGTTAGGAAGTAGAAGAAAAGAAGGAAAAAAATCAATAATAAAAGGCTCAGTTATGGCTGTAGTGTAGTTGGTGGCAGCTAGTAATGAGGGGTTTATGGGACTAAGCCCCACCCATTGGAGGAAATGGGTCAGAAATAATTATTTTGGGCCGTGGGGGTGTATCTAATTCTCCAACTGCCAGCCCCAGCTCCACCACTTATCTTAGGCACAAGCTGCCAATGCATTCCAGGATTGCTTAATCAGGGCCAGCATTTGACAGATCCTGTGCAGTAATGGCACAAAACCAAACTGTGGTAGTGTTTGAGAATTAATAAAGAACCTCCTTTATGTTACTACACCTCAGCCCTGTCAATAGGGATGCTACAGTTTATAGCCCCTAAGCTGATGGCAAGGACAGGGGGGAAGGCTCGAGGAATTTTTCTGCTTGAGACGTTGACCAGAATCCTTATGGGGCACACAGAATGTGCTCCTACCTAGTGTCCTTTCGTGCCCTTGTCACACCTGGGCCGAGTCCCTCTCTCGGGATGGACACCAGTCTGTTCTGATGGGATCCACCCACTGAATCCAACGTGTTTCTGGGCCCCCTAGGTCTGGGTAGTGACTGGTCACTGTACCTGGGTTGGGATCGGTCAGGTGCAGACCATGTGTCTAACACCCTTCTTGGCCAGTAAGACTCTGCAGGCTGGCAGCCATAGACCCCCAAACCAGTGCCACTCCCCTCCCACAGCCCAAATTGCCTAGACAAATTTTCCCAGAATCCACCTGGATGTGTGAACTCTGTTCCTAGTTAAACTCATCAGGGACAATATGGCAGTACAGCAAGAGACACAGGCTTAGGAAAGGAATTTGTTTTTAGCCACAAACATTTTACTCTTAAAAAAAGCACCAAAAACAAAAACCCAGAAGAGATACAGATCTAGGCAAACAACAAACAATCCTGAACGTAATCCCCTGGTCTGATCTCACCCCTCTTGGGAGTCCTGCAGTCTGGTGAGTGTCCTTATGCCAGGCAGTGTCTCCTGCGGCACTATCCCCAGCAAGTTCTGCTTACAAGTAGTGATGGAATGGCCCCCTGCGTAGCAAAGCAGCCTCCTTTTATAACATTTCTGCCCACTTGCTTTTGGCTGGGGGGAGTTGCCAACTCCACCCCCCATGTTGGCTTTTGTGTAGAGAGTCCCAAGGGATAGTGTTGGTTGTTACAAATCACTCGAAGTGGCCCTGCTGATAGAAAGCCTATTGCTCCAGGTGGGAAGACATTGCTGGCCCTTGATGGCTCTCTCATTGTTAACCCGACACTACTATGAACACACAGTGTCCAGAATAGACTGACCCTGTCAAGGGTTTCGATACCATGTCTGAATCCAACATGGAGGTTACAATACAGCCAGAAGGTCACAGCTAAGGTTGCAATCACAAGATGGTGTTCTTAAAACAAAATGGGCTTGACCCAGGCATACCCCCAAACTATTACAGCACCATGTGCTGGTGAGAGTGGGGCCATTGCTCAGAGCTGTCTGGGTGTGAAAGAGGAATGTGCTGTTCCCTCCTCTTCAGGGTTGGGATTGAGGCCATGATGGTGTGTGCTGCCATTGAGACCTCAGAAAGGATTGTGGTTTAATCAGCCCAAGATCCACCCATGGATTCTGGTAGCAGTCTAGCCCCTCTGCAACTCCTCAACTGCACTTCTGGCCAAATCTAGCCCCAAATGACCAAAAACAAGCCTGGCTTTATATGTCGATGGATTTACATATTATGCTTTTCTCCACAGGCATCAAACTACATTATTTAAACAAGCGAAAGTCCTGTCTTTTGCAGCTTATGGTAACGCTATGCTAGTGGCTAGCTGCTAATGTGCCTTTTATTTTCCAAAGGTCACTGGATGTTGATATTGTTTTGATGCAGGAAATAAGTCTGGTATAATACATTTTATATCAAATTCAGAGCAGTCATGTCAAGCCTAAAAGAAAGACGCCATTCCCCACTGATGAGGAATAAATTGTGAACAGAACCAAATTGGATGAGGGCACACGCAGAGACCTAAAGGTGAGCACTGAGGGGTGAAAGCTGCAGGGCTTACGTGATGAATAGAGTCCTTCACAGTCTGGAGAATCAATAAAAAATTAATGATGTTTGTCAAAGTGAGGCTGAGCTGTGTGTGTCTCCCATACCAAAACTCTATTCTAGGCAGAAGCAAAGGGAGGAATGGGATGCCTCAAGGGAGTGTTAGTGCAATATCGAACCTTTAACTTATTGATCACTGGTTAAAAACAGTCCACGGTGGTGCTGGCTAAAAATCTGTGCCAACAGACAGCTCTTTAATGAGCTCTGTAAAACAAACTGGCAGCCTTGGTCCAGTTTTTAATATATCTATGTTTCACAGACCTGGTCAGGCTCACTCTGTGGGTGACTAACAGACTGCTGTGAGGGGATCCAAGCCATTGGGTCTCAGGTATTTAAGCTCCCTCAGCATGAACAGATCCCAGCCACTACCTCAGACTTTGGGTCCCTGGGCACAGACTCTTTGCCAAGCAACCGCCTCCAGAGCTGGAACCCACTGTTCAGTTGCCAGGGCAGTGAAGAAGGTGGGTTCAAACAGTGCCAATGGAACTGGGCTCAAGCTGGTTAGGAGCCCATAAAAGGTTGCACTCCCCACCCCGCCCTCTTTTTGTTGTTGTTTTGTTTATTTCTTTTCTTCCGTTGTAGGGCTGTAGCCTTCCCTGTAAGTGCTGCCATCACTAGACTTCGATTGACCTTACCTGTGTTCCTGAGCTCCAGCTCATTATCTCCAGCTCATTAATTTCACCCGATATAGCTCCGAGTTTCACAGAGTTATTATGTCCTTTCGCTTGATTTCTCTCAGTTTCACAGAGATATTGGTTAGATTTTTCATCCGCTACCACAGTCACTGCAACCTTAACAATTTATTCATGAAGAGCTTGCTGGTTGAATTCTTCCGGTCAACCATGATTTCTGTCATGAAAACCAACAGTCACAAGAGTGGGGCTCAAAAGCACAAGCTGCAGAAGGCCTGGGGGAGAGGGGAGTGGAATCAGAAAATTTGAGTGGTCTACAAAGTTTCTTGAAACATGTAAAGTTCGACCATGTTCCTTGTTCTGCAGATGGTTCTGCTACTTGCATTTCTGAGCCTTTCTTAGCTAGCAAGGACACTGATTTGAGTTTATTGAAAACATTAACTTTGGCAAGGCAGATATGGCTACTTAGCCACAAGTGGTGGATTGTATTCATTGGTTTTTTTGCTAGAAAATGGTCCCATTGTTAATTTAGAACATGACTTTTTTACCTAGTGAATGCAAAGGAAGGCAAGTTAAAACCCTGGCTCTTTCTCAAAATTCCTAATGGGGACTTATGCCAGCAATCTTGAAGTCCATTTCACTCTTGCCTCCTTGTTCCATTTCACTTGTTTGCTTTCCAGCCAAATTCCTCATCTTTCATAGTGAACTGTAAAATTAGGTGTGACGGGGCAGCTGCCCCTCACTGGCTGGCAAAGGGTTAATAGCAGCCCTTGGAGCAGTTGCACAGGACCCAGCCAACCAGAGGAAGTCTTAGAAGCAGCCAATCAGGGCCAGGCTGGGCCCTATAAGAAGGGCTGCAGGGCAGAGAAGAGCTCAGTCTCTCCCTGGAGATTGAGGGAGAAGGACTGGCTGCCTGTAGGGAGAAGTGCCTGGGACAGAGCAGTGCTGGGCAGGGTCAGGGGAGTAAGCAGAGCTCCAGCCTGGCTGGCTCCCAGACTGAGGCCTTGATACAGGGGCCGAGTAGGTGCTGGGGCTACAGGGAATTGGCCCAGGGAAAGCAGATAGCGGCACAAGGGAAGGAGAGGCAGTAAGCGGCTGCCAGCTATAGGGTCCCTGAGTCGGGGCTCAGAGTAGCGGGTGGGCCTGCCCTCCCCCTTGCCCCACTGGCCACTAAGGGAAGTGGCCAGCCAAAGAACTACAGTTTGCCCCTGAGTGAGGGGCTGGACTAGGGGCTGCAGTTCATTATTGTGGTAAAAGGCCGGACGAAGGACTGCCGGTTCCCCCGGAAGGAAGAAGAAAATGGAGTTGGGGCATGTGACTTCCCCTGGTTTTATCAGGACTGGTGATCTGCTAGGTCACTCCAATCCTCGACTCTGGGAGCCAATCTTACCCTGCTCTGCTGTGAGAACCCCCACTCCTGGGCTGTTCACGCACAGCCTCTGGCATGTAAGCTGCTCCCAGCTACGTGAGTGGGCACTTTTGGTCAGCTGCTGCTTGGATTGGGCAGCCGAATGACACTAGCCAATATCTCCGGTCCCAAACACAACCCTAGGAACCTCCGTCTTGCAGTGTCCAGTTATGCCCACTGGACGCTGCAAGCTTATATGAGTTCCTCAATTTAACAAAGAAATTGATATGTACCAGGTTTGTTATCCTAAGGGGAGTCTCTGACACACTTCAGACCAAATGCACTGCCTCAGGTGGAATAAACAAACAAATTTATTATCTACAAAAGATAGATTTTAAGTGATTATAAGTCAAAGCACAACAAGTCAAATTTGGTCAAATGAAATAAAAGCAAAATGCATTCTAAACTGATCTTAACATTTTCAGTGCCCTTACAAACTTAGATACATCTCACCACAGGCTGTCTGGTTGCCCTTCAGCGAGGCTCTCCCCTTTGATCAGAGCTTCAGTCATTTGGTGGTGATGTCTATAGATGGAGGTGGAGGAGAGAGGAAGAGCATGGCAAACGTCTCTCCCTTTTATCATGTTCTTTCTTCCCTCTTGGCTTTGCCCCCCCCCTTCAGAGTCAGGTGAGCATTACCTCATCGTAGTCCCACACTGACCAAGGGAAGGGGCGTGACTCACTCGAGAGTCCTTTGTTCCTGTGAGGCTGGGCTGGGTTTGTCCCACACATGCCCTGATGAGGTGTGAACTGCCCCTCTGCTCCTGGAGAGTTTTGCTTGTTTTAAGCCATGAGGACACATTTTCAGCCTTATAACTATATACATGAAACTACAACCTATAACATTACTATAACAATGCTCAGTGCATCATGAGCCTTCCGAAGACAGCCAACATGACAAACTTTGCATTGGATACCACACAATCATAAGGATGAACATGGGGGTGCAGGGTGTCCCCCGAGGTACAGAGTGTCACAGGGCACAGCCAGAGTGCCATGCCCTGAAGAGGACGCCACGGTCCGGGAGCGACGCAGGTCCCCACAGACAGTGGAGACGGCAGAGAAGCAGCGACGGAGAGTGAGACACCACAAGAGGAGGGCACCCTGCTAATGGACAGAACTAATTCCCAGAGCAACCAGCAGGAGGCGCCACGGTGGTGAACACAACCTGTTACACTAGGTTCACAAGCTTTTTCCACTTTAGCAAGTGCATATCCCAACATGAAGGTTCAGAAGAACTTGTGGAGGCAATCGCTCACTGAATGGAACTTGCAGAATTGTTGGAAAAGGGTCACATAATTGGCAAACATGTGCAACTATGCTATCAGATGCAGAAGGAAATGTGGAGCAACATTTTGCATCATTGCTTGGATATTTTGCTGTATTTAGGTGAGACCCGTTTAGTTTTGAGAGGTTCAGACAAAAAATTAGTCAGTCTTCATAATGGTAGTTTTGGGGGTTTACTTGTGTAACCCTTCTGCCAGATGAAGTTGGCAGTGACAAGGGCCAGGTTCAATATCTAGAAGTTCCTTTTCAACAATACAACACAGAACCGGCTCGAGCCCCCACCCAGTAACCGGGGGGAAAATTACACACTACCTCCTGGGCACCTCTAAAAATGCTTGCCCTCTCTCAAGCACAGAGTTTGAGTATAGAAAAGAAACTTTTAATAAAAAGGAGGAAAGTAACACAGCATTAACTTGGGAAAATGCCACAAGCAGGATTCATAAGCATAAAACCATGAGCAAAACACTGTCCCCAAAGTATGTTGGTCAGTGTCCTTTTGCCTCAGATTGTTAAATCCAGTCTGAGGCATTCCTTTAAGATGCCCCTCCCATCTCTCTCCACCACATCCCCCTCACAGTTGTTGTCCTTGGTCCGTGAAGACCCAGAGTTCAGAGGTGCATTCATGTGAGTTCACCTCCCACCCAGATGGGGTTGGGGGGAAAGGCACCTTGCTCGCTCTGACAGCCACTCCACCAGCCGCTAGTGCAGGCTGGGCAGCCTCTTTCCCCAGAGACACTGTCTCATCACAGATCTAATGCTTAGACCTGGTTATTAGTGATTTCAGCAACAAAAGACTCCCAATTGAGTCTTAAATAGCTCTGGTAAAACACAGTGGGGAGGGGGAGGGGGGGGTCAAATGGTGTCTATGACCTTAAGCAGAGCCCACCCCACCAGGTACAAACCCCTGTCCCCCATCCTCTCTCAACTCCAATGGGAGTTGGCCCCGCTGCCCCCACCTAGTGAGTGCAGTTCAATTGAGGGTGAGTCTCTCAATCAAGGTATGCCAAGCTCAGTTCTGCTGCCCTTGATTCACACACCAAGGATAACAGCACTTTATTATCCCTGCACTCAATAGCAAAGTGACTTGTGATCCAACACCAGCCAAAAGTGATCTTTTGGGCAAAGCAGCCCCATGATGCTGCGCACATAGGCAGAGTAGGCATGTCTACGCCAACATGGGCGGTTCCTGCAGTCTTCTTCCCCAGCTAGATATCAGGGGAGAGCTCATGCAGATCCTGCTTACACTTGAGTTGCTTGCAAGTTATGACACTGTGTTGCAAGATCATGTGGAAGCTATTAAGGCCAGTACCACAAACCACATTTACAATGAATATATTGGTAGGGATCACAAGAAAAGTACAGCAGACTATTTTCAACAAGGTTAGGAAAACTACAAACTTCTCTATCATGTTTGATAGCACTCCAGACCTCTCCCAAACGGAATGAATGTCTCAGATGTTCAGGTATGTTGAGGTTTTGAAAGATGGAGTGAAGGTTGTTGATAGCTTTGTAGATTTCACGGATATCCACACCAAAACAGAGGAGGGTATTACGGAGGTTATTTTAGAGAAGCTGACAGGAGACAGTTTAAATATGGCTGACTTCCAGGGACAAAGCTATGACAATGGAGCTAACATGACTGCAGCATACAAAAGGTGTGCAAAATTGAATTCAGCAGGTAAATCAATATGCATCCTTCATCTCATGTGCTGTCCACTCACTATATCTTCTTGAAGAAGCTGTTGCAATTGTTCCCCAAGTTGTTCTATTTTTTGGAATTATTCAAAGACTGTACACCCTGTTTTCCAGTTCTACTAGTCTTTGGGACGTGTTGAAAAACCATATGAGCATTACATTAAAATGCCAAAGCAAGACAAGACGGTCAGTAAGGATGGAGGCAATCTGTTTACTACAAAATCAGGTTGAGGGTTTTCCGGATGCTTTAGAGGAGGGCGAGACTTCATGAAATCTTATGCCAGTGTAAGCAGAGTCAGGATGAGCTCTACCCTGACATCTGGTGGTGAATTATGGCGAGTGTGGAAAAGAACTCCAGGGGCTAATCTTGTTTGCATAGGCACACCCACTCGCCTGGCATGAAACAACAGCAACTGAAAGTGGTTACTTTGGCTGGTGTGGGATCCCCAGTTTCTCTGTTATTGGGGCAGGAAGAATAAAGTTTTGTTACCCTGATTCTGTGAATCAAGGCCAGTGGAACTGTTGTATGACTGAAGGACTGAGTGAGTCCTTCACCATTACCTAAGTAGCACTTGCTTGACAAGGGGCATGGGTTACAAAACCCAGTGAATTGAGAGAGGATGGGGACAGGTATTTGTACCTGATGGTATGGGCCCCACTCTGAGGGTTTGAAACACCAATTGCACCACCTCCTCTCTCTACTGTTGAATGTCAGAGCTAACTTTGATTCCATTAGGAGTCTAGTTACAGGCTGTTGAGCTGAATTCACTTTGGACCAATGGTGCACCAGCACTGGGGCTCCCCTACTATACTATGAGCTGAAATCGCTAAGAGCTGAAATCACAAAAGAGCTAAAGTTATTAAGAGCTGAGATCACTGAGTGCTGTGTTAACTAGTGGGGGAGCCTGAAGCTATATTGCTCAGCAGCTGGTGGAGCAATTTGTGGGGATGACTGGGGGAGCAGCGAGCGGTGCGGAGCCTTGCAGGGCCGGTTGGAGTGGCCCAAGGAACGGCGAGCGGATCTGTTTGCGGGGACGGCTGGAACAGCTCACAGGTCGGTGAGCGGAGCGGAGCGGAGCGGAGCGGAGCAGCTTGTAGAGCGGAGCAGTTCGTGGGATGGCAGGAAAGTGGACTGGCTCGTGGTGAAGGCTGCGGCGGAACCCCCACGGGGAAACAGACGGCTGGCCAGCCTCGGATCACGTAAGGTGCCCCTTAACACCCTGCGTGCCCCCCCCCTTTTACTCTGGGGCTGCACTGACCAGGGACAGAGACTTTGGGGGTTGTTGGACTTTTGGGACTTTGGGTGGTTGCTGGACCCAAGAGACTTTGGGGGTGTTGGACTTTGGGGACTCTGGGTGATTTTTGGGTTGCTGGATTCAAGAACCAAAGGGAAAGGACACAGCCCAATTTGCTGGGGTGGGTTTTGCTCATGGTTTGTGTTATGAATCCTGTTTGTGGTGTTTTTCCAATTTTATGCTGATGTCGTTTACCTCATGTTATTAAACATTTTCTGCTACACTCAGACTCCGTGCTTGCGAGAGGGGAAGTATTGCCTCTTAGAGGTACCCAGGGGGTGGTATGTAATTGTCCCAGGTCACTGGGTGGGGGCTCGAGCCGGTTTTGCATTGCGTTATTGAAACGGAACCCCTAGATACAGAACCCGGCCCTTGTTGCTGCCAACTTAGATGGGCAGAAGGGTTACACCAGAATTCAAGGTCAGAAACTGATAGCTTGCAAATGAACATTTCAGACTTTTTTATACTTGTTTTGGCCCAGATGTGGCATCCTATCTTATCAAAAATTATCATTGTAAGCAAAAAATTGAAGAGTCCAGATCTTGACAATCAAATGGCTCATAGTTTGCTTGGTGATCTTTGAGATGCCTTATTGGAATTGCAGTCTTCTGGGTTAGTTGCTGTTTCACAGGCTGAAACGTTAGGAATATCCATGCAGTTGGAAGAGATTTAATCTTGAAGAAGGAAAGTAATGCCAGAGGAACTTGCAAAAGATGAAAGGTCATCAGATCTGGAAAACGTTTTTGAATGAGAGGTTTTCAGCCCCATTTTAGACAGAATAGTAACACAATTCGATGATACAATTGTAAGTACGATGGAGTTGGAGAAAGGTTTTTTTTGGCGGGGGGGGGGGGCAGGTGAAAAACTGAAATGTCTCAGCAGTGAAGACATAAAGAGGCATGCTCTAAGCTTAGCAATTAGCTACCCTGAAGATTTAAATTTTGAAGGCCAGGAGAACAAGACTGAGCAAATCTTTAAGGGTGAGTTGGAAACAAAGACACACATTGATCTCCTTAGCTACATTCACAAAAGTTTCTTAGATGTGAGTTTCCCTAACACAGAAACAGCACTGCTTATTTTTTACTGTCTTCCTGTAACTGTGACTGCTAATGAAATGAGTTTCAGCAAGAAAAAAATAATCAAGACCTATCTAAGAACAGGGCAGGAAAAGTTAAGTGATCTGGCAGTTATTTCTACAGAAAACTTGGAAGCAAGACTGGAATGAGCTAATTAAGGAGATTGCCTCAGAGAAGGCTAGGAAGATCCCTTTGAAAAAGTACTTAGCGGCGTTTTCTTTTGTGATAGTTGGAGGAGAAGGAGGATTCCACTAGGTGGCAGGGCACCAAGCAATCCGCATTGCAGCATCAAACCTTTGTGGATTTAGCCCTGGGTGGATAAACATAGGGCTTCAGCAGACAGACACTGTCTGTCTATCTGGCTAGGTACATATGCATTAGAATTCATCACAGCACACTGTAGTCACAGCTCTCAGTCCCATATCTGGGAAACAAACATTTCCTGAAAGAGACCTTTCAGCTGATGCAGATGGGAGGATGGTCTCATAAGCAGAAGGCTCTGTGCTAAAGGCCATGTCAGGTCCTTCACCTCAGGTCTACAGTGAGAGTCAAACAAAACTTGTGAAACACTACAATACATTTCTTGTTTACTTAGACATAAGGAATGAGACTTTGCTATCAGTGCCACTTCAAAGAGAATGTACACAAGTCCAGGGAACACCTCAGAGTCCAGAATACATCATGGAAACATTAACAGTCATAACAACTCCCACAAGAGCAGCAGTGAACACTAAAGACCCATACTGTGACTGATTGGCTGCCTAGATTTGATACGTACTGAGTCAAGGCTTCTGCTCATCCACCCAGAGCCCTATTTAAATAAACTCCAACGTCTGTACCAGTGGAAGATTATTTCTGAGATGAAAATTCTGGGTATCTATCAGTGAGAGAAAACCCTTTAACAATTGGCAAAGGAGACCTTGACTGAAGCTCCCTCTTGTAGAAAATAATTTGCCTTTTTAATATTTTATTATTATTATTTAAATATATCAGATTGGCATAGGATACCATCCATTGTGAATTCATTGTTCCTTTCACTCTTGAAAACGAACGTGGAAAATTGTCCAGATGATTTATCTCCCCCTCAGATATACACATCATGGGATGAAGCTACAGAAGGAGGAGTACATGGAGAATTCCACTCTCTTGGTAACTGATCCAATTCACAGTGAAGTCAATAGAAAGACTCCCATTGCCTTTAGTAGGAGCTGGACCAGATCTTCTGTGCAACTGAGGTATGAGAGCTATTCTGCCCTCAGACTCTGCCTGCCATTTAGGCAGCAAATGCAAAAATCAAACATCTATGAGTACAGCATTCACGCCGGACAATATCTGAGCTTCTGTGACTGTTACCATTAATAATGACTGAGATCTACACAGCATTTTTTCCCACCCAGAAAGTTCCTAAAGGACTTTCAAAATTACAGGTCAAATAGAAATCCCATCTTCAGCCACTGCAATATAGCTGCCTCTAGGTTGAAACCTGGCAACTATTTAGCAGTGCACAGTATAAAAGCACAATAGTTCAGGACTGGAAGTGAAGCATACTTTATCCAAGACAAACTAGATAGAAAATTTAGGTAGGCGGAGTAAGAGTTACTAGAGTTAGAATTTAACAAGGACATCAGAGATAATACCCCGTTCTTGTGAAAACTGCCACAGGAGCGTTAATGACAACACGGTGCATGCTAACACCATGTTGGAGCACTGAGCTAGTAGTAAGTCCAGGGGAATATACTCAGATACTATAAAAAGAACAGGAGTACTTGTGGCACCTTAGAGACTAACAAATTTATTAGAGCATAAGCTTTCGTGGGCTACAGCCCACTTCTTCGGATGCATATAGAGTGAAACATATATTGAGGAGATATATATACACACATACAGAGAGCATGAACAGGTGGGAGTTGTCTTACCAACTCTGAGAGGCCAATTAAGTAAGAGAAAAAAACTTTTGAAGTGATAATCAAGATAGCTCAGTACAGACAGTTTGATAAGAAGTGTGAGAATACTTACAAGGGGAGATAGATTCAATGTTTGTAATGGCTCAGCCATTCCCAGTCCTTATTCAATCCTGAGTTGATTGTGTCTAGTTTGCATATCAATTCCAGCTCAGCAGTCTCTCCTTGGAGTCTGTTTTTGAAGTTTTTCTGTTGTAAGATAGTGCTATCAAAATGCCTGGCAATTAAAGTGATTAAGATAAGATTCTGCCTGCTTAATCACTACCACTTCCCACAGCCTCTGGTTGTTCCTTGGACAGCAAACAAGCACTGAGCAGCCTTGGCTATGCTTTTTATGGCTCAGCACATGCCACCTGCTCTCTGTTTTTCAGAGATGTTAAGGCCAGAAGGAAACATTATGATTATCATGCCACCTGCTAGATACAGATGATTGAATTTTACGGAGTGATTCCTGCACCCAGTCCATAACTTCTGGCTGAGCCAAACCATATATTTTAGAAAGACATCCAAATCTTTATGTAAAGACTTCAAGTGATGCAGAATCCACCACATCCCTAGGTAAATTGTCCCAGTGGTTAATTACCCTCCCTGTTAAATATGAGCATCTTATTTCCAGTTTCAACTGGTCTAGCATCAGCTTCCAGCCATTGGATCTTGTTATACCTTTGCCTGCTTCATTAGAGAGCCCCAGGGTGCCTTCTATTCTCTTCTGTTCTATATTATATTTTGTATACTACACCTTACTCTTCAGTCTCGGAGTAGCTTAGATCTGGATACTGGAAAGAGAACCTCCATTTTTCCTTTACTTCTTCCTTCTCTTCTCCTTCCCATGTTTGTGGGATTTTTCTCCCAGGCAGCGCTTTAAAAACAACCAGTTTTATTGAATTTCAATGAGTATATACAGTATGTTACAGTTGCATAATATTATTGCTATAGAGATCAAATTGGCATGTACAATTACTCCTTATATACTATACTGTAAATATAACACATTTTGAGCTTCTTCGGAGTCAGATTTAATCTCTTAAAACATTTTACATTTTAAAACTTTATTTTGTAAGTATTAAACATAGCACATATTCAATCATCTGTTGCAACCATCTGCTGCAGACCTTATTTTGGTTTATCATCCTCAGTCTAACAGGGCCCAATACTGCTACAATGAAGTCAATTGGAGTTTTGTCACTCACGCAATGGAAATGAATTATAATATAGAATCATAGAAGATTAGGATTTGAGACCTCAGGAGGTCTCAAAGCAGGACCAACCCCAACTAAATCATCCCAGCCAGTGCTTTGTCAAGCCAGGCCTGAAAAACCTCTAAGGATGGAGATTCCACCCCCTCCCTAGGTAACCCATTCTAGGGCTTCACCACCCTCCTACTGAAATAGTGTTTCCTAATATCCAACCTAGACCTTCCCAATGCAATTTGAGATTATAGCTCCTTGTTCTGTCATAGAATCATAGAATCATAGAATATTTGGGTTGGAAGGGACCTCAGGAGATCATCTAGTCCAACCCCCTGCTCAAAGCAGGACCAATCCCCAGACAAGCCTCCTGGAGTGATCAGGCTCTGAGGAAACAATCATCCAGGTATGGATAGATCATTATCCCTTGCAAGCATAAATGAGTAGCTACCACTGACTTTAATCCTTAACTGATTTTTTTTTGCTTTTAAGACTTTAATTATCTCAAAGTCATTCTACTGCAGTTTCTTTGATATGCAAATTTCCAATTAATTCATAATGGATAACGATTTTTCCATGATTGTTAAAAATACTTTGAGCTGGACGCTTTGGTCTGCTCTTTTCACTTCATACTGTTAAAGTGTCATCTGCCACCACTGAGAAGAGCCGAGCTCCATCCTCTTTGAAACCCCCCTTCAGGTAGTTGAAGGCTGCTATCAAATCTCCCCTCACTCTTCTCTTCCGCAGACTAAATAAGCCCAGTTCCCTCAGCCTCTCCTCATAAGTCATGTGCCCCAGCTGCCTAATCATTTTCATTGCTCTCTGCTGGACTCTCTCCAATTTGTCCACATCCTTTCTGTAGTGGGGGGCCCAAAACTGGACACAATACTCCAGATGTGGCCTCACCAGTGCCGAATAGCGGGAAATAATCACTTCCCTCGATCTCCTGGCAATACTCCTACCAATATACTGTTAGCCTTCTTGGCAATGAGGGTACACTGCTGACTCATATCCAGCTTCTCGCCTGCTGTAATCCCCAGGTCCTTTTCTGCAGAACTGCTGCTTAGCCAGTCTGTTCCCAGCCTGTAGTGGTGCATGGGATTCTTCAGTCTTAAGTGCAGGACTCTGCACTTGTCCTTGTTGAACCTTATCAGATTTCTTTGGCCCAATCCTCCAATTTGTCTAGGTCACTCTGGACCTATCCCTACCCTCCAGCGTATCTACCTGTCCCTGAGTGCAATCCATCCCATCATCCGGAACATTAATGAAGACGTTGAACAAAAGCGGCCCCAGGACCGACCCCTGGGGTAGTGTGCTTGATACCGGCTGCCAATTAGACATCGAGCCATTGATCACTACCCATTGAGCCCGATGATTTAGCCAGCTTTCTATCCACCTTATAGTCCATTCATCCAATCCATACTTTTTTAACTTGCTGGCAAGAATACTGTGGGAGACTGTATCAAAAGCTTTGCTAAAGTCAAGGAATATTACTTCCACTGCTTTCTCCATATCCACAGAGCCAGTTATCTCATCATAGAAGGCAATCAGGTTGGTCAGGCATGACTTGCCCTTGGTGAATCCATGTTGACTGTTCCTGATCACCATCCTCTCCTCCTAGTGCTTCAAAATGGATTCCTTGAGGACCTGCTCCATGATTTTTCCTGGGACTGAGGTGAGGCTGACCAGTCTGTAGTTCCCCAGATTCTCCTTCTTCCCTTTTTTAAAGATGGGCACTACATTTGCCTTTTTCCAATAATCTGGGACCTCTCCCGATCACCACGAATTTTCAAAGATAAGGGCCAATGGCTCTGCAATTACATCGGCCAACTCCCTCAGCCACCTCGGATGCATTAAATATGGCCACATGGACTTGTGCATGTCCAGCTTTTCTAAATAGTCCTTATCCTGTTCTTTCACCACTGAGGGCTGTTGACCTCCTCCCCATACTGTGCTGCCCAGTGCAGCAGTCTGGGAGCTGACCTTGTCTGTGAAGACCGAGGCAAAAAAAGCATTGAGTACTTCAGCTTTTTCCACATCATTTGTCACTAGGTTGCCTCTCCCATTCAGTAAGGGTCCCACACTTTCCCTGACCTTCTTTTTGTTGCTAACATTCCTGTAGAAACCCTTCTTCTTACCCTTCACATCCCTTGCTAGCTGCAACTCCAATTGTGCTTTGGCCTTCCTGATTACACCCCTGCATGCTCGAACAATATTTTTATACTCTTCCCTAGTCATCTGTCCATGTTTCCTCTTCTTGTAAGCTTCCTTTTTGTGCTTAAGTTCACCGAAGATTTCTCTGTTAAGCCAAGCTGGTCGCCTGCCAAATTTACTCTTCTTGCTGCACATCGGGATAGTTTATTCCTGTGCCCTCAATAAGGCTTCTTTAAAATACAGCCAACTCTCCTGGACTCCTTTCCCCCTCATATTAGCCTCCCAGGGGATCCTTCCCATCAGTTCCCTGAGGGAGTCAAAGTCTGCTTTTCTGAAGTCCAGGGTCCATATTCTGCTGCTCTCCTTTCTTCCTTTTGTCAGGATCCTGAATTCGACCATCTCACGGTCACTACTGCCCAGGTTGCCACCCAGTTCTACTTCTCCTACCAATTCTTCCTTGTTTGTGAGCAGCAAGTCACAACCTTTTTTTATAGCTCTGCAGTAAGGTTTGCAATTCCCACACTGATGAGGTAGGAGGATTGTAATTTTTTCATATTCTGGTTATACATCTCCTGCCTGTCACTAACATTGTGAGAGAGTCTCCTATGGGTTACTAATATTTCAAAATTCTCAAGAAAAAAAGCCCAGAATTCCACATTTATTTTGAAGGATTTTGAGGCATAGTCAACAATTTCTTTCAAGTGTCACTTAATTTTGGTACAGCTCCTCAACACCGTGTGCATTAATGTTCTCCTTCCATTTGTACTTGTTACTCAGAGACATACTTGATTTATATGCATGCAGCTTCCCTGGGGTATATTATCTAGTATCTGCAGAGTATAAAACAACTAACTTGTGCACAGTATTTAGAGTTTATTGTTCCTGTCTTATATTTACCAATACTTATTAATCTGAAATAGTTTTCCCAAATCTTGTTGTCACTGACCATAACTTGTACTTGCAAACATCATTTTTCACTTGTAGTTACAATTTGCCCTACATTTTTAAATGGATTGCTTTAAGCTTAGCTTACTGACTTCCTACAAAAACAGGAGGGCAGCATGTATTATCTAATTAACAGCAGTAATTCACATACTCCTATTATTTGTAAAGATTTAAAAGCCTCTTCATATGAAAGCCGTATTGTTTTAAAATACTAACAGATAAGCAACTTCCATGGGTCTCAAACACACATTTTCCCCCCCTTAGGCACCTATGCCCATCAAGGTTTTCTTCTTGCTCATATATCCCTCAGTCAGCACAGGTAAAAATATTAGAGAGAGCCTGCCTTTATGACGAAGCTTTCGTAGACCTGGGTTTCACAGAATCTTGTTCTAAATTAATTGTCTTAAACTGGAAAATGCAGCCGCCACAACAAACTTGACCACTCACTAGGCAGTTTCAGAATGGAATCGGGTTCAACAAAGTAGGATAGTCCCTATACCCCATTAAGTTTTGATACATCAGGTCTAGGTGAGATCAGGGCTATATGCATGCAGCAGTCCATTACCATTCATGAGATTATTAAAAACTGTCTTTAATATTTGTCATACCTTCTCTCCCTGCATTAAAAATAAAGTGGATAGATGTGTGTAAATCAGTGGTTGTGTGAGATAGTTCCCTCCAATTTACACACATAAGCTGCCTGTTTAATATGTTCCAAATCACAGTTTAAGCGCATGTGAACATAAAACATCACTATGTCAAGAAGCGAAGTTGTGTGTGCAAGTATTAGTCCAATTTATATGAACAGTTACTTTAGTCAGTTAAATGTTTGACCAAATTATGGATCTTTGCTCCATTGTGGGCAGAGTGAAGTGTTGGTATTTGTAAAGTGCCAATTACTGAGGTGTCCAGGTGAGGACCCTGTGATGGGTTGGATCACAGAAACCCCCTTGGGAGCTGCCACCTGATGTGCCAAGACTATTTCTAGCCCTGTTTTCCCTGCCAGCTCAGGACTCCAGCACCCTGTCTTGCTGAACCAGACACTCCCGTCTGCTCCAACAAAGACCCAGGGTCTGAATTACTCACCCCAAAGCTGCAGGTTTACCTGAAAACAGCTCACAGAAGTCTGCTTGTCTTTAGCATTCAGATGCCCAACTCCCAATGGGGTCTGAACCCAAATAAATCCATTTTACCCTGTACAAAGCTTATGCTGGGAAACTCATAAATTGTTCGCCCTCTATAACACTGATAGAGAGATATGCACAGTTGTTTGCTCCCCCAGGTGTTAATACATACTCTGAGTTAATTACTAAGTAAAAAGTGATTTTATTAAATACAGAAAGTAGGATTTAAGTGGTTCCAAGTAGTAACAGACAGAACAAAGTAAGTCACCAAGCAAAATAAAATAAAATGCACAAATCTATGTCTAATCAAACTGAATACAGATAATCTCACCCTCAGAGATGCTTCAGTAAGTTTTTTTCTCAGACTGGACACCTTCCAAGCCTGGGCACAATTCTTTCCCCTGGTACAGCTCTTGTTCCAGCTTAGGTGGTAGCTAGGGGATTCTTCATGATGGCTCCTCTCTTCTCCCCCTTTGTTCTGTTCTACCCCTTTATATATCTTTTGCATAAGGTGGGAACCCTTTGTCCCTCTGGGTTTCCACCCCCCCCCCCACTGGAAAAGCACCAGGTTAAAGATGGATTCCAGTTCAGGTGACATGATCACATGTCACTGCAAGACTTCATTACCCACTTGCCAGCACACACATATACAGGAAGACTCACAGGTAAAACACAGCCATCTACAGACAATGGTCCTGGTTAATGGGAGTCATCAAGATTCCAAACCACCATTAATAGCCCACACGTTGCATAATTACAATAGGCCCTCAGAGTTATATTTCATACTTCTAGTTCCAGATACAAGAGTGGTACATTTATACAAATAGGGTGATCACACTCAGTAGATTATAAGCTTTGTAATGATACCTTACAAGAGACCTTTTGCATGAAGCATATTCCAGTTACATTATATTCACTTATTATCATATTTTTATAAAACCATATAGACTGCAATGTCACAGACCCATATTAGCACAGTTCTCATGGAAGGAGGAATGATGAAATGCAGTGTGTAATCTGGGGGGCCTGGTAGGAGCCTACTCAGTAGCTGAACTTACTACATCTTTACAAAAGGTGCGATATCTGCTCCCCCAGTGGTGCCCTCCTACATGAGTTGCTGTCCAAGGAAGCAGGGTCATGGCTACATCCTCAACCCACTCAGACATGCCCTTGGCATGTGCAGTATTGCCAGCAGTGTGAGTAGGCCAACCATATTGTCAGGGAGCATAAGCAATCACATTAGAGTTACTTGCTGCAGAGATGCCCTAGCTGAGGGGGAAATGATTCGGTTCCTACTTCCCACAGCACAACTGCATAGGAATGAGAGTAATTTGGCACCTGATTTTTTATGTGCATACGTAAGTGGATTTACATTTCTGGTTAATATACATTTACAGGATGCTTGTCAAATAATACATAGGCCTTACATTATACATACATACTGCATACATATTAATACAAACAACCTGCAAATCCCCAGATTGTGAAGTAAGTTGTACCAAGCTGCTGAGTGCCAAAGAAAGTGTGAGTGCAGATTACTGTTATGGGCACAAGCATGGTTAACAGACAAACAAAAGAAAAGGGCAGAGGAAAATTACCTTCATCTTTCACACACACACACACACACACACACACACACACTTTCCCTACCCTATTTCCTCCTCATTTTAACCTGAGATTAGATTTTATTTTCTTTCTCATGCCTGAGAAGAAATGGGTCTTCAAGATGCGTTGGGAAAGCAGACTGTCCTCCTTTGTCCAGGTGCTGGGCAAAACGAAGGCATCCCACTAGGCTTCAGTAGTTGTTATTACTATTTTTAGTGTGAAGGCAACTAAGGAACCCCAAACAGGGATTAAGGCCTAACAGTGTGGGTGCTGTGTGAATACCCACAGACATTCCCAGGCCCAAAGAGCTCGCAATCCAGAATAAGAAACTTCCTTTTTAAACCACAGGGACCCAAATTCAGCCACTGTGTAAGTAGCTGTCAGTCTCAGTGACGTCAGTAGAGTAGCATTTACATCATAGCAGAATTTGTTCCAAAAGCTTGAGAACTGGCTGCAAACAGCCAATCACCTACTGTTCTCACTTAAGCACTGAGGCCTGGGTCCTCAAACGTACTTAGGCACCTAACTCCTATTGATTTCACCTAAATACCTCTGAGGATCTGGGCCTGAGCCGTTAATTTGTTAGTAGCTAGAGGGTTCTGCAGTGGCCATTTACCCAGTTCATAGGTTCCCGATCATATACATTTATTTCAACAGCATTATTTTGGTAGCTTCACTATCTTTGCTACATTTAGGGAATCTGTTTTGTGTTAACATAATAGCCTGGTAGCCTAATTCCGTAACAAAAGAGTGGAATTGTGAGAGAAAACCACACCATACAAACTGCTGTTTATTACCTCCCATAAGAGACACTCTCACTAATAGCACATAAATATATGTAAGAGTTCTCAAGTGACACACAGCTAATATGCATCTGTTCCCAACTATGTGAACAATTGCAGCAAGCACCTATGTAAAAGGAAACATGTCTGAATAAAAGCTGTAAACAGTATTTGGCCAGTAACAGCTTCACAGGAAGGTTCAAGTAACAACTTTTCCCTCTTCCTATTTGTTTCTTCAGAAGTTCTAAGCTTTATTTACTTCTCTTTGCTCCCTATTTGAAAGTACATTAAAAAAATCCTTCAAGCTTAACAGAGTCTCTAGCCTGTTATTTAGATCAAAAATGTAATCAGAGTTTAGCAATTGTGAATGAAAGAGAGAAGGAATTGAAGCCCCAAACTGTTATTTGAGATGTCAGCAAAGGTTGAGTGAATTTCAACTATGGGCACATTAGGTATGAGAGGGTTGGGGGGTTTTTAATCTAGGCTCTAGCAGCCAAATTCTTCCCTGGTGGAAGCGGATGCAAATCCATTTAATGGAGCTGGGCTGTATTTGACCCTATGTTCTTAAGCACTTACGGGCACTGTTAAATTAAATGGGTAAGCTTTGTATTTCCTGCCTGCTGTGTGACCTTAGCCAAGTCAGTTCACCTCTACACGCCTGTATCCCCCTTGCACCTTTTGACTATCTTGTTTATTTAGATTGTAAGCTCTTTGGGCAGGGATGGTCTCTTGCTATGTATCTGTACAGTGCTTAGAGCCATGGGCCTGCTTCCTGATCAGTGTCTTTAGGTGCTGCTGTAAATAAATAATCAGCATTTTCTGCTACAGGGCCATCTCTCTATTATAACTCTTTCAGGCATTCTTAGCACTCCAGCAAGATCTAGACCCCAAGGTCAGCAGGGGTGTTTCTGGCCCTCTTGGAGGCAATGGAAGTTTTGCCACTGACTTTAGTAGGGCCAGAATTTCACCCCTGATTCCTAAAAGAAGGACAGTGCAAAGTATAGTAAGTACAGTACCGTAACATACCAGCACAGTGTAGTCTGTTAATGTAAGGCATAGGGAATTGCAGTACTCTACCAAAAAGCTGTCAAATTTGAGCGGAACTATCTTGAGGTAACAGCAGGGTGGATGGGAGACATCTATGGACTCTCACTACAGCACTAGTGTAACAGAGATACAGATTTAGTTGCCCTCAACAATGTATATTAGGGGATTCATATAATAGTGGATTAAACAAAGACAGCAGTACTTCCCAGTATTGGGAATTCCTTCCCCAGATGAAGATGGGAGTCATCAACCATATACTATGTTGCTTCCTTCATAGGCAAAAAAGTTGTGTTTTCAGAGATATAGCTTAAAGAATTCTATAGGTTCTTTGTGAATAAAGATATGTCTTTGAATAAACCATTTTACAAGATCATTCCAGCAATCCGAATGTGACATGATGGACAAATATAGCTGCTCACAGGCATAAATAGCTATGTCAGGGTTATTGTGGCAATCCACTTTGGCCATGTCTACACTAGAGAGCTTACAGAGGCACCGCTGTACCGCGGCAGCTGCGCTGCAGTAAGCTCTCCCATGTAGCCGCTCTATGCCATCGAGAGAGACATAACTAAATCACCTCCAACAAGTGGCGGTAGCTATATTGGTGGGAAACTCTCTGCTGCTAACATAGTGCTGTCCACACCGGCGCTTCTGTCGGTGTAACTTGTGTCGCTCAGGAGGATGTTTTCTCATACCCCTGTGTGACATGTTATACTGACAAAAGTGCTAATGTAGACATAGCTTTTGACAAAGGGCGTACGAGCAGAACAGCTGTATTATATTAAAGGCAATCCCCACTACAGGCCATGGGAATGCAGTTGCCTAAGGAAATGGCAGCAATAGCAGCTATCTCAGCTGGAATGGTTGGCCAAGAGATCACTACGGGCACTTTTGGCTGGCATTACCCAATAAAAGCACATTTTAAAGTGTGTTCACTGTGTGTGAAAATAAAGGGCATCTTAGCCTATTGCCACCACGTATGCCAGCTCCACTCTAGTAGTGAGAAGTTGTGCCCATTCTACAAGAGTGAGTAGCAGAACATTTAATGGGACTGGTAAATGAAGATCTTACCAGAGTTATTGTGTACACATCCTTGTCCTCCCTTCTCACCACACAGGGACCACGGGGCTGCATAACCTGCAAAGGGAAACAAGATGATTAGGAGCTGGGATTTAAATCACGAAAGTTACCTGGAAACCTAGTGTGTGTGGGCAGCAAATCTTCCACCATTGCTCCTTCTCAGTCACTCGAAGGGGGAGTTTCACTTCTGGAAGATGCAATTCTACCTGTAAGAAGCCAGCTGATTGATAATGGCAAGGCTGACATCAGAGGAGTGAAGTTCCATAACAGCATTCTAAGGCTGTAGTAGAGGCAAAACCACTCACTTGTTTTAAGACTGAACTTGATACGTTCATGGAGAGGATGGTCTGATGAGGCTACCTACAATGACATGTGGCCCCTCTGTGACTACTATTAGCAAATATCGCCAATGGACAGAGTTTGGAGGCTAGATGAGGAGGGCTCTGAGTCACTACAGAGAATTCTTTCCCAGGTGTCAGGCTATTGGGTCTTGTGTACCAGCTCAAGCTATAACTGATCACCATATTGGGGGCCAGGAAGGAATTTTCCTCCTGGTCAGACTGGCAGAGACCTTGGGGGTGGGGCTTGGCCTTCCTCTGCAGCATGGGGTAGGGGTCATTTTCTGGGTTCAAAGAGAGTAAATGGTGGATTCTCTGTAACTTGAAGTTTTTAAATCAAGATTTTGAGGACTTCAGTAACTCAGCCAAAGATTATGGGCCTACTACAAGAATAGATGGGTGGGTGAAGTTCTGTGGCCTGCAATGTGCAGGATGAGATGATCATGTTTGTCCCTTCTGGCCTTAAAGACATTAACTGGGAACAGGCTATAGAGCTAATAAGAAACCCCAGAAGTTTAAACAAAGTCACCACATAAATTATTTGAAAATACAATTGTGTTACCAAAAGTGGCCAGTCTCAAAAATGATCATTGTATCCCTTCCCCCAACCGTTGTCCATCTCTCAGACCCCAATCTTACAGTGTATTGCACATGGGCAGACCCCTGACCCTAGGGGAAGCCCCAGTGAGTTCAGGGGACACCAGGGTCCATCCAGGTGCATAGCACTACAGGATCAGGCCTGGAACTTTATAATCTTTGGAGCAGGGACTCTGCTTTCTTTTATTTTTGAAGAGCACCTAGCACATTCTGGGCATGATCAGAAACAAATAACTTGATAGTATTAATACGGAGGGTGACAGATACTGTCTGCTCTCCCCATGGGCACTGACCAGGTGAGATTACAATGTAAGAGATAAGTAAGTTAAACAGAAGTAGAGTGACATATAAGCAATAGTCAGAAGCCCAGAACTACTAATTTACATTAGCGCTCAACTTGCCTCTAACAAAACAATCTGCCCCACTCTCATCCCCTGATGTCCCAACACAAGGGCAGGATCCTCCTCAGCTGAGTGATATGTGAACAGATATTGAATGGGCTGCATACATTTCCCAAATGACAGCTCTGAAACTCCACTTTGCTATCTCGCTGTAAAATTTTAGTGGAGACTAAGCACCGTAGTTTTCATTTCAATATAGCTAACCAAGGTAAACCTCAGGTCGGAAGTAGAGGGTTTACATCACCTAGCTACGAGGTAAAAATTACCTGCACATTGTCTCCACTAGGGAGTTACAGTGAGATAAATACCTTAAGTTAGCTATCTCACTTTAAAAAACACACCTTTATCAGCAGCGAAGACATAGCCAAGGAAATTAATTGGGCAAGCTGAGCAGCTCAGACCGTAGTCAGAGCCATAGACAGGACTCGGCTCTTAGGGCTTGTCTACATTACCTACTGGATTGATGGGCAGCGATTAATCCAGCGGGGGTCGATTTATCGTGTCTAGTCTAGACACAATAAATTGACTGCCGAGCGCTCTCCTGTTGACTCCGGTACTCCACAAGGACGAGAGGCGCAGGCGGAGTCGACGGGAAAGTATCAGCCGTCGACTTACCGCAGTGAAGACACCATGGTAAGTAGATCTAAGTACATCGACTTCAGCTACGTTATTCACGTAGCTGAAGTTGCGTAACTTAGATCAATCTCCCCCCCAGTGTAGACCAGGCCTTAGAAAGGAGTTTGCAGAGCGACAGAAGTAGTCATTTATGTTGAAAACTTTTCTTCTGGAGCAGGACACTGCCATTTTCTCCACATTTGTACAGCAGCTAGCACAATGGGGCCCGACCTGGTTGGCCTCTGTGCACTACCATAAACATCAATGCTAAGATAAGTCCCCTTACATGTATTTTTATATTTGTCAAGCATTTCTTTCCACTTTCCTGCAGTTGCTTTCTGACAGGAATAATAAGGTGTACAAACTGTAGTACAGTAAGATATTCAGATACTCTTTTATGAACAGTTATCCTGGTGAAAGATATTTTAAAATGAAAAACAGCAGCGTACTATTAGCCTATTACCCGGTGTGCATTACAATTTGCTTTTTAAAGGGCACATTCGCATTGATTGAAGTTAATGATTAAATCTTCTGCTTTAATTACGTGTCAGAAGTAATTTATCAACATAGAAGTAATTAATCTACACTTTAATAAGCAATACAACATTATCTGCAGAACAATTTTTAATCCCCTTTTCTGGCCTTCAGACATCCCAAGGATATTTTAAATGTAATTAAATGAGAATCATATTTTCGTACGCTATTTACTATTAGTTGGTTTTAGGTATATCTTATTAAGGGGGTCTGATAGGGAAACCAGAAATATTGATGAAACTCAGTCACTTTTGGGTCTTCAAACCACAAAAGCTTTGAATGAATTATAAACCTTGGAATGCCTGGCTATTCACTGAATAGTCAGCAAAGCGGGATTCATATACCCTAGAACAAACAAGGCTACTGCTGTGCCTATTACTGTTCTTATCACTTAATTAAGAAAGACAATTAAAAAGGCACAAACCTGTTTATTCCAGGGTGTAGGAAAAGACCAGTGGATGAAGGAGAAATAGAGCTCTGGAACAGGTTTGCTGAGTTGGAAAATGAAGAAGGGGCATAGCAGGCTGTCAGTGAAGGAGGAAGGGCAAGAAAGAAAAGAAGGGTGGTTAGTCCTGTAAGAAAAGGGGAAGAGCCAATGGAGATACCCAGAGTTCAGAGCCCCAGAAGGATACAGGATGACTTGCAGAAGATTGCAAGGGAGAATAAAAAACAAGAGGACTTGCAGCCAGAAAGAACAGGAGGAAGGCCGGAGAATCACACAAAAGGCAGGTCTACATGACTGAGGACTCCCTACAGGTCTGTCGCCAGAGCTGATCCAGAGAACAGAAGGGTGTGCCATCTGCCAGGAGCTAAGATACCAGATGTGGATCAGAGACTGAAGAGGATCCTAATGGGAGCAGGAAAGAATCCACTGACTGTCCCTCATGTGGGAAGAAATGACACAGCTAGATTCTCGCTGGAACATATCAAGGGAGACTGTGCCAGGCTGGGGAAGATGCTTAAGGAAATGAAGGCTCAGTTGATCTTCAGTGGGATTCAGCCTGTCCCTAGAGGAGGAAAAGGAAGGTGAGACAAGATTATGATGATCAACAGATGGCTCAGGCAGTGGTGCTAAAAGGAGGGCTTTGAGATGTTTGACCACTGGGAGGCATTCATGGACAGAGGACTGTTCTCATGGGATGAACTCCACCTGAGTAGGGAGGGAAATAGATGTCTAGAATGGAGGCTGGCATAACTGATTAAAAGAGCTTTAAACTAGGAACTCAGGGGAGATGGTTGGGAGATGCTCATGTAATCTCCACACCCGATTTTAACATTGACAGAGAGGAAAATCAAGTAAGAAAGGATACAGCAATGGAGAAAGGAACAGCAGTGGGTAGGAGAATGGACATTAAGAGGAAGGATAATGCTGATACCAGTCAGATAGGCAATACTGGAAGTAGAATGACTGTACCCAGTAGGGCGAGGAATGTGGGCATAGCCAAGTGGCAACAGTTAAGATGTCTGTACACCAGTGCAAGGAGTCTGGGTAACAAAATGGAGGAACTAGAACTACTGGTGCAGGAAGTAAAACCAGCTATTATAGGGTAACAGACACATGGTGGAATAGTAGTCATGACTGGAGTACAGGAATTGAATGATATGTGCTGTTGAGGAAAGACAGAAATAAAGGCAAAGGTGGTGGAGTGTCATTGTATATTAATGATGAGGTAGACTGTAAAGAAATTAGAAGTGATGGAATGGATAAAACAGTCTGTTTGGGTCAAAATCACTTTGGGGAAGAAAGCTACTAGAGATTCTCCGGGGATAGTGCTTGGTCTGCTACAGACACCCAGGATCCGATTTGGATATGAATAGAGACCTCTTTAATGTTTTTAATGAAATAAGTACTACTGTAAATTGTGTGATTATGAGAGACTTTAACTTCCCAGATACAGTTTGGAGGACAAGTGCTACTAATAATAGTAGGGCCCAGATTTTCCTGGATGTGATAGCTGACAGATTTCTTCACCAAACAGTTGCTGAAATAACAAGTAGTGATGCCATTTTAGATTTGGTACTGGTAGTGAGGCCCTCATAGAAGAACTGGCTGTAGGGGAGAACCTTGGTTTGAGTGATTATGAGCCAATTCAGTTTTAACTAAATGGAATGGATAAACAAAAATAGATCTGCAACAAGGTCCTTGATTTCAAAAGAGCCAACATTAAAAAAATTAAGAGAATTAGTTCAGGAAGTGGACTGGACTGGAGAATTAAAAAAATCTGAATGTGGAGGAGGCTTGGAATTACTTTAAGTCAAAGTTGCAGGAGCTGTCTGAAGTCTGCATCCCAAGCAATGGGAAAAAATTCACAGGGAAGGGTTGCAGATCAGGCTGAATGAGCAAGCGTCTCAAACAGGTGATTAACAGAAAGCAGAAAGCCTTTAAGGAATGGAAGGTGGGAGGGATCAGTAAAGAAAGCTACTTCTTGGAGGTTAGAAAGTGTAGAGATAAAGTGAGAACTGCCAAAAGCCAAGCAGAGTTGGACTTTGCAAAAGGAATTAAAAACAATACTAAAAGATTCTATAGCTGTACAAATAAGAAGAAAACAATAAGCACTGAGGATGGGATGGAGATTAAAGATTATCTAGGCATGGCCCAACACCTAAACAAATACTTTGCCTCAGCTTTTAATGAGGCTAACGAAGATCTTAGGGGTCCAGGGCGGCTAATGGATGAAATTTAATACTGCAAAGTGCAAGGTTATGCATGTAGGGACTAACAACAAGAATTTTTGCTATAAACTGGGGATTTATCAGTTGGAAGAGACAGAGGACGAGAAAGACCTGGGTGTATTGGCTGATCACAGGGTGACTATAAGCCATCAACATCATGTGGCCGTGGAAAAGGCTAATGCTGTCTTGGATGCTTCAGGCAAGGTATTTCCAATAGAGACAGGGAAGTGTTAGTACCATTATACAAGGCATGGTGAGACATCATCTGGAATAGTGTGTGCAATTCTGGTCTCCCGTGTTTAAGAAGGATGAATTCAAACTGGAACAGGTGAAGAGAAGGGCTACCAGGATGATCCGAGGAATGGAAAATCTACCTTATGAGAAGAGACTCAAAGAGCTTGATTTGTTAACCTAACCAAAATAAGGCTGAGGGTAGATATGATTGCTCTCTATAAATACATAAGAGGGATAAATACCAGGGAGGGAGAAGAGTTAAAGTTAAGTGCCAATGTGGGACACAAGAGCAAGTGGATATAAACTATCAGAGGGGTAGCCGTGTTAGTCTGGATCTTTAAAAAGCAACAGAGGGTCCTGTGGCACCTTTAAGACTAACAGATGTATTGGAGCATAAACTTTCGTGGGTGAATGCCCACGTCTGATGAAGTGGGCATTCACCCACGAAAGCTTATGCTCCAATACATCTGTTAGTCTTAAAGGTGCCACAGGACCCTCTGTTGGATATAAACTGGCCATCAACAAGTTTAGGCTCAAAATTAGGCAAAGGTTTCTAACTATCAGAGGAGTGAAGTTCTGGAACAGACTGCCAAGGGGAGCAGTGGGGGCACAAAACCTGAGCTTGATAAGTTTATGGAGGGGATGGTATGATGGGACTGCCAATAATGGCATGTGGCCTCTCAGCGACTGCCAGCAGAAAAATCCCCAATGGCCGGAGATGGGACACTAGATGGGGAGGGCTCTGAGTTAGTACAGAGAATTCTTTCCCGGGTATCTTCCTGGCGGACTGTGCCCACATACTCAGGATCTAATTGATCACTATATTTGGGGTCGGAAAGGAATTTTCCCCCAGGTCAGATTGTTAGAGACCCTAGGAGGGTTTTGCCTTCCTCTGTAGCACGGGTCATGAGTCACTTGCAGATTTAAACTAGTGTAAATGGTGAATTGTCTGTAACTTGAAGTATTTAAACCATGATTTGAGGACTTCAGTAACTCAGCCAGAGGTTAGGGGTCTATTACAGAAGCAGGTGAGTGAGGTTCTGTGGCCTGTAATGTGCAGGAGGTCAGACTACATGGTCATGATGGTCCCTTCTGACCTTAAAGGCTGAGTCTATGATAACATTAGGGTGAATGAGCCACCTATAAGATTTGCAAAGCAGCCAAGAGAATTACAAATAGAGTTCAGCATGGTTACAGCTTCTGTAACCAACAACAAATGGAGTTATCATATTGAACTGGGACCATAAATTAGATGTTTCAGTAACATGCATATGGTTTTTGAAACAGAATGGCATCATTTTAGGAAATTCAATAGATTTGGTTAATAACTAACTGAAGTGAATAACCAAGAATGCTGTCATGAGGGCGATCAGTGACACGGTTTCCATTGCACAGCTAAGGAAATTGTAAAATGTACTTATTAAAACAGTATACCTACATATTTGTTCATAGATTGAATTATTCTATTAAAATAGTCTCCTACTTGATTGAAGCAGTATTTTGACCATACACTTGTAAAGCAGAGCTGAAACATACAGCACCGTGTCGTAGTTTTTCCTCCTGCTATAAAACACAATCTCATTCCTCTTGCAAATGCCACTCATAGAATGGCATTTCCTTCCTCGTAGCTACTTACTAAATTCTGTCATTTAAATTTAGACAGCACAAAATATATCATTTTTAATCCAGAGGAGAGTGAGGTCAATGGAAGCATTTACTTTGAACCGCAGATGTTCACTACTTGGAATTAAAGCTGGCCAAATATTATGAAAACTGTTTTGTAAATATTTTGTTAAGTTTAAGCATGCTAAGTTCACTCTATTGTTATTCATGGGGTAGTTATTTATTATTTGCAAGTATTCAGATGATCTCTAATGTATTCATAAGCACTTCTGTGACTTCTGACAGTTTCATGAAGTTTAGCATGGATGATAACATACTGGGAAAGCACTGGTGGTTATTCACTACTTGTCATTCATTATTCTTCTGTTTAAAGAGTGTCAGTCAGCCTATCAATGGCAGAGATAATACCAGGTGATTCAAAAGGTTAATTGCATACAACAAATAGAAAAGAGTACAAGTGAAGTATGTGTAAAAAACACTCGCCAGCTGAAATTCATTCACAAATTATTGGTGAAGACTTATGAATAACAAGTACAGTACCTGAAAATAGGGTTAATTTGTGAACCATTAATAGAAAAATAAAAAAGAACCACAGTTACCATTTTTTAGTGAATTGTTCAACCAGCATTACTTGAAATGTGGACTGCTGCTCTACTAGCATTTAAAATATTAAAATATTTCAAAAAAGCTATGATTCTTCCAGCTTTTAAGAGATTAATTGTTCTAATCACTTCAGATTTTCTGTAAAGAAAGTGGCCCACACCCACTATGCAAGGTTCTCCTCTTAATGAGGCCAAAATCTTGGCTTTAAAGATAGCCACAATAATTGACTTAATGACAAAGTGCAGAAGAATCTTGAGAAACCCTTCCAAGTAGATGCAAACAAGTGGTGAATGTAGATAGGAAGGGAATCGCCAACTATATGGAAACCAGACTGGAGAGTCAGACTAGAAAAGGCTTCCTTGTTAGATTCTAAGCTCATATAGGTTTCTCCTCCTGACAGAGAAATCCCACAGTCCTCATTCTCAAGGCTGTGCTAATCAAGGTAGGCTTCCCCCCTGGCAGAGGAGTCTCACAGTCCTCTTTCTCCTGAGGGCCGTGTTAATTCCAGTCAATTACAGCCTTAGATTAGCCTCCCATAGGTTGCCAGTTTTTTCATAGTGCTATCCCTCTATGGGTTGGAAATAAGCATCTTTCCTCCACTAGTATCTCCCCTCTACTCTTATGAGGGAAGAGACAGGTTATAAACCATACTCCTTCCTAGTACTTATTCTGATTGGCTGGGAAAGAGGGGAGCCTTCACCCATCCTGCACCACAAGGGTTCTGGTCCCAGGTCCTTAAAGACTAATCATCATCATGGAACCACTTTCTCTCTCAATTCCTATCTCCACCTAGGCCTTCTTTTGTTCCAACATTCTTCCTCTCTGGCCTCCCAGACTGCCCCCTCTGGCCTTAAAGGGCCAGTATAGTGACACCAACTAGTTTGCACACATCCAGTTCCTAATCTGGTATTCCATACCTCATAGGCGTACAGATCAGTATGAGCTGCACTATTACTTAGGTTAACGGGTCTAAAGCATTCCAGAATATCTAGTTCTCAAAGTTTCCAATATTCAGCGAACCAAAAAAACATCTAAAATGACAAACCCATTCATGGATAGTTGCTCAGGAATAATCAATCTGTGTCTAAACAGATTATATTCAGAGTATTTTACATCATTTTGCATGAAAACAGGAATAAAAATATTGTAGAAAATTCAGTCTTTCACATCCCTTGTCTACACAGGTATCCCAAGAATGGAACCCTTAAATAGTATACATTCTTTGGTCTTGACTCTGTTTTCAGGGCTCTCTTCTCTGTAGGCCACATTCTAGGCTAATTCTCTATAATCCCCTTCTGGAGCATTCCAAAATCCTAAATCAGTTGAAGTTCACTTGCTCCTTCCATCCCTACTGGCTTTGTGCCACACCTTAGGACCAATGGGCTCTGGGTCCTTTGGAGTCCTTGGGCTGATGGCAGGTCTCAGACCTTAATTTGCCAGACCCTGGAGCTAGACAAAATTCTTAATGGGGGGAGGGGAGGCCTCCACCCACTGGCCAGGTGAGTTAATTAATACGCAGCCCCTCTGACATCTAGGACTTTAAAATTAAAAGAAATCAAGGGCCAGCCAAATTGAAGAACACTTTATAAGAAGGACAGGATTAAATTAAGAAAGGGGTAATAATAGGAAGAACTGGGGTAAGAGAAAAGGCAGGAAAATCAAGGGGAGCATCGCTCCCCTGATCCTACCCAGCACTGCTCTGTCCAAGGTGCTAGCATTCTTCCTCCTGCAAGGCAGTCAGTCCTGCAGCAATGCAGTATATTTAAAGGGGCATTGTGAATGGCTGCTATCTATAGGGTCCCTGGGCTGGGACCTGGAGTAGAAGGTGGGCCTGGGGCCGCCCCCACCAGCCATTGGGAAAATGGCCTGGACTTTGAGGCATCCCAGAAGGGGAACTGAACTGTAGTGGCTCAGCTGAAGAGCTGGGGCCAGAAAGGCCCTGAGAGGGTGAAGACACTGCCTCCAGGGAAGGAATCCTGGGGCACTGCTCTAGTCTAGAGCAGGGACAAACTGTGAGAGAGACAGCACAGAGGGCACTGAGTGCAGCCCCTATTGGATTTGAACCCTGAAAGGGGTTTGTGTTGCTTTTATCTCACAGACAGACTGTGTATGACTTGGCTGGAGGGATGAGTCACTGAAGACCCACCACGAACAGAGAGAGACTGCAGGCACATGCACTCGGCCAGGGGGCACTCATGAGAGGTGAGTGCGACCCCGTTACAGGGGCAGTGGGTTTGAAGAAGTCAGCTACAATTACAAATGGGACAGGGACATAGCAGATGGGTATTGGGAAGTGGAACTGAAACTATTTGACCATATTTAGATTAATATTATAGAATATTTAACCTTCTTCTGCCAGAGATTATAGTAAGCTAACAATAATAAGTAGTGTTATCTTAAGAAGGGAAACATTTACATGCATGAAAAATGCTAGGGTCTCAGTTTGGTGCCAGATGGCAGTAGACTGACCAAGTCCCAGACTCAAACAAGCTTTCTGGCTTTATACGTTTGTGTATAAAAAGAACATCATTGGGCTTCTGCTGTGTCTGATACTCAGACATCAAGGGGTTCCTTTTCAAAGTGCTACAGTAAACAGGAATTGTGCACCCAAGCCCCATTGTTTGTTAATGGTGCTCTCTGTGCATACCTGCTGCTCTCTCTTTTGAAATCTGCCCCTCACTGTTCAGAAAAGGATCTTTCGTTCTGAAAACTTGGAATTTGTATTTTAGAAAGAGACAAAATGTCATAGTCTGCCCTGTGCTGTGCAGGTATGCTAGCTGGGAGCAGGAAGAGGGAGAGAGAAGATTTAGGGAGCCTGTTCCTCACCCCATTCACTATATAACACATCAGCAGGATTCCTACCCAAGGCCTGATCCAAAACCCCTTGAAATCAATGGTAAGTTTCTCCTTGATTTCAGTAGGCTTTGGATCAAGTTCCTAGTTCTTAGTAGAATGCTAAGCGGGGGGGGGGGGGAGAAGAGGGGGAGAAGGCTGCAGTGCAGATGTGACAGTCTGTGCCCCTATGTTCACCATTTTAACAGACTATGATAACTTTTGTACAATGTATGCTTTATGAGATATTATTTGAAAACTCATAATTTGCTGATCATTATTTTCCTGGTAAAGTATGTGTGGCAACATTGCATGTAAAGGTATAAGATTCTACTATATAACATTGCTTTAACATGTTCCAAAGCTAGAAAGGCAGCCCAAACCAGTTTTTCAGAGACAAAAAACACATTGACGCCCCAGCCAGATATCAGCATAATCAAATAGACTTATCAAGTGGGCTATCACATGGATAAGCAGCCATGCTTTGGCAGGAAGAAGGGTGTAAGTGAGAACTTTACACATTGGCAATGGAACAGCTGGGGGGGTTCTGTGTAAACAGACTGGCTGTCGCCTGAACCCCTGCTGGAGGTAATCCTTAAAGAGGGGAAGAGGATATAAGAATGAGAAAAAGAAGCCCTCAAATCACTTCTTCCGCATCTCTAGTTACATCAACAACGTTTGAAAGACAAAGCATCATTGAACTGTGGCGGGGGAGGTCCTGGCTGAAGCAATCCAGACAGACTGCTGTAAGTGTATGGCGAGAAAACCCTTTTTGCTTTTAAATTCACTTAGTTTGTGTTTTATTTTTTTATTTTCTTTGTAGCCAATTCTGACTTTTATGTCTCATTACTTGTAATCACTTAAAATCTTTTTGTAGTTAAACCAACTTGTTTTACTGTTTTATCCAAACCAACGTGTGTTTGGATTGAAGTGTTTGGGAACCTCCACTTGAGATAACAGGGCTGGTACATATCATTTCCAATTGATGAAATGAGAGACTTTCTATGAGTATATATGATCCAGAAGGAAAGAGCGGGGCAGTACAAGATGCACATTTCTGGGGACAAGTCTGGGACTGGGAGTTTGCTGGTGTAATTTTACAGCTTAGTTCAGGAGTGGCTTGCTGGAAGAATTCCTATAATTTAGCTAGGAGTGATTTTGCTTGCTAGAGGCTGTGTGCAAGGAGGACCAGAAGTGGTTGTTCTCTCAGAGATGCATTGTAAAAGGTACCTCAGGCTGGAGATTTGTGGGGACACAGCTGTCCTTCTGTCCAGATTGTACGCTTGGTAATGTCACAGCAGACAATACACCAGTATTTCAAGGAGGCCTGGTCTGGCAGCTTGGGGGCATGATCAGTCTCCTGCAAGCTAGTGTATATGGTGCCATTTGCAGCACCTTAACCACATTACTTCTTTGGGAAGAAATAGCAATGTGTGTTTTACTGTGTGGTGCTTGGACCCTGCTCATTGCCCCCAGTGTCACTGCTGTGCTCCTGGAAGGCCTTTTAGGGACTGAATACTGGCCACACTGACATTGGTGCACTACTGGTCCCATAACTGGCATTTGTATAAAAGCCAGGGCACCTTTGACAGGAAGGAGAGTCTTGTTTGTATGGCACTAGCCTTAGGAAACTTGGATTCAGTTCCCTGCTCTGACAGACTTCCTGTGTGACTCTGGGCAAGTCACACTGACTCTGTGCTTCAGCTCCCCACCAGTAATATGGGGAACAATAACACTTTATTTTCCCATTTTTACACCATTTTCCCATTTCCCATCTAGTTACACTATAAGCTGTCAAGTCAGAGGCTGCCTTAGCATGCATTTACGTAATGCCTACCACATTGTGGTTCTAGGCATCTACAGCTACCTTAATATTAGGCAAGATTGATAGCACCATCTATCATTAAGGTTGTCCAACATTTCTGATTATAAAAATCATGTTTTCAGTTGCTTATAAAGTTATGGATCTTTAAACCATTTGGACTGAAATTTTCCATGCAGGGCATCTGCCTCATCTGTTCATCCAGTTGTGAGAATGAGGCTAGCACCCATATGCTTTAGAACAGGGACATTAAATTTGGCAGCAGGAGCTTTTGCATTAGGGATATACATTTTGCTATCTCCATGACTCACCCACACCTAGCCAACGTATAAGCCTTTGGGAAAAATCACAGTTTGCACATGCTCAGTAGTTGTCTTAGATTTTAGCAACTAAAATCTCTGAAGATTCTGTCATCACTGAGCATGCTTGAACAACTCACAGCTTCTAGTGCTGACCAGACTGTGCATGCACCATCCAGATACAGTGACCAAGCATCCTCCATCCTGTCAAAGCTCCTACCTGTGACCCGACTGAACATGTGCCATCCTCACAGAACAACTGAGCGTGCTCCAGCCCAGAGCTATGAGGGCTCAGAAGGACTTTCCCTGAAATGACTGCTCCAGGCCATGGTGAGGCTGGGCAGCAGAACTGACAGCAGGGAGTCACATTTTTTTCCTGTGCTCTCAAGAACTCCCTGCTGCCACCCAGGCAGCATGGAGGAGGAAGCTGTCTGATTTGAATGTAGAGGGAACAAAAGTTGGACCTGCGGGGCAGGACAGGAGTAGATTGGGACAGAGTCTGCTGAGACTGGTTGGTCAGGGAGACTGGGTCAAGGAGCCAGGCAGGAGATGGGAGGGAGACTGAAATTGAATGAAAAGGCCAGGAAGGGAGACAGATTAAGAGCCAGTGAGAGGAGAGAAAGATCAGACAAGGATCTGAGAGGGGGAACTGGGACAGGTTGGGCAAGGAGGGGGGGAGAAAGAGAGAGTGAGGTGGTTAGGGTACATTGGGATTTGAACAGCAATCTTGGATGGAAGATTTGAGATGGTGTTGAATTATTGTGATATGAATGAATGTGGTGAACATGAGCTTGGTAGGGTGTGATACATCTGAATTTGCTAGAGGATTCTGGGAGCAGGGTTCTCTTAGCATCAGACAGTTGGTATAGAAATTTACTGAGAGTGATCAGAGGCTCTATCTGCGTGTGTGTTTCAACATGGAACTTTGGTACATATCAGCTGATGGCCAGCTCATCAAGTAAAGAAAACGCAAAAACATGCAATCAGTGAGCTTGGCACAGGCTGATCTGGGTCAAAATGACCCTTTTAGATGGCACCACACTAAGAGCTCAAGTGAATGATTGAGAGGGTAAACGTCAACTAATCTTTGGTCTCTGTCTGTTTTGCAGTCCCTTTTAAAATATTAATTAGGAAAAACCAGAAATGAAACACCCACAGGGCATATTTTGAGGACATGTGACTCCTTTGAGAGCAGAAGGTACAAATGTTAATATCATATGTACTCTTCTTAGTTCCCCAATTAACGTCTGAAGAGGTCTGTGATGCTGTAAGACAGAGAGCCTCGGGGTAACCAAGACCCTGCTTTGGGCGACATTTGACAGCCCAAGTTCTTGAGAAGAGAAGAAGTCTCCATCTAGGACTGGTAGCTATACCTGCTTTGTTTGCCAATGAGGATACTGTGTAAGGCCAACATAGTTCCTGAGGGTTTATGCTTGGGGAATTGAGGCTTATTAGGAAGACTTATTATATAATCTTTTTACTGCTTGTGTGATTCTCTCAAATTGCTGTGCATTGAGCAAATTGAATCTGAATTTTCACGGGTACTGGTAACAATCTGCCCAGCTGTGGGCCAGTAAAGATCCGTTTCAACAGAAGAGACTAGGACTTCCTGGGAAAGAAGTCCAGTTTCTGTGTAGCAAACACAAATTGCACAGCCTTATCCCTCTTTGGAGTGTGTGTGTTTGGATAATCTGGCCCCACATTTTCTTGCACCAACGTTCTCCTTCATCTCTGATTTTAAAAAGAAAAGGGTTAGTTAAAAATAAATAAATAAAAGCATCAAATAATTAATGAGAAAAAATATGCCTGCATTTTAAAAGATATCCTGTTTTATAAAAATGGTGGTGCTATAAATAAACATGAGACTGAGATGTGTTCCACGTAGACAATGTCCTGTAGTTCAGAGCTATCTCTGGTTGCTCTGGTAACTTTACAAGATTTTTTCCCCCTTATTAACTGGAGAACAAGTAGGCATATAAAATGCACATTTGAGCAATTAGACAGGGAATCAAACAAAAGCCAGGGGTCCAGGGTGAGATGAATTACCAAAGAAACCACAAAATGAAGAGCTGCAGTACCTATCTCCAGTGGTGTTACAGGAACTGCCCTGGTTCCTTAAACGTCTCCTTGCTGCATTCAGATTACAAACAGCTGCTGCAGTGGTGCAACGAGTGCTGTTGACAGCACAAAATGTAACATTTGAATGTTGGTAAAATTGTACATTGGAGTCAGTACTGCGTTTGTATTTACAAGAGTTTACATGTATTTTTTTAAGAAGCACAGTCAGTCAACACATAGGGCCATAGTTTGTTCTCCTCTACATGTGTGCAAATCCAGTGAAGTCAGTGGGCCAATTTATTCCTGATATAACTCCACTGAAGTTAGCAGAATTACACCAAGGATGACGTATGTAGTCAGTGCATTTAGAAACTTTTGGTTGTGTGTTCACTGGATGTAAGCCAGATTCAGTGGGTGGTATAAAAGTGTCAGAAAATGGGTGTCAAACTTGCACCAGGTTGGCATCCAGTGGCATTGAAAGTGAATGGAGCCTACATGGCAGAAGGGATGAGTATTGTAGAAACAGCACCTAATAAATACAGGTTAAGGCTCGGATGTCACACTTATCTTACATCCTCTTATTTGCATTTCCTGCTACAAAGCTCCTTTCCTACCCTCGTTGTATAAGTAAGGCTTGACTGCATTTCCCCCCCCTCCACTGGTGCAGTTACATCAGTCCAAGAAAGCAGATTGTAGATAACCGCTGATGCTAATTTTGCATGCCAACTAGATGTCAAATTCATTCGTTACACAACCACACCTATATAGACCATTTTGACTGACTGCCCCAAACACGACACCCTCATCATCATTTATGTTTCAACTGAATTTAGTCCAGAGACTTTCGTGGGAGTTGTACCTGCTTACACCAGTTCTGAATTTGACCCAGGTTTCATACATTTTAAAGTCTAAAATAGATCCATAGCGGAACAGTATCTCTGCTGTAACACCATTGAGTTCTCCCACTTCAGCCCCCAGCGCACCAGGCATGATTGTTTTCTATTGTTATTAATAATTACTATTATTACTGTAGTACCTGGAGATACCAGTCAAGATTGGGGTCCCATTGTGCTGGGCACTGTACACAGACAGACAGTCCCTGCCCTGAGGATCTTACAATGTGCGCTATGCATATGACCATGCTGCCTCTCAGCTAGCTTTCTATTGTAATGAAGGCCTAGCACAATGACAAGTTAGCCATTGGCTAAAGACAAATGACTGTGCGCTACTTAAGTCTCACTTAGGCCTTGTGCTGGCCCACTGCAGAGAGGTGCTTTTCTCCTTGGATGAATAGAAAATAGTGGGGGTGGAGGGGCGAGGGGGTGTGTATTCCAAAGTTCGGTAGAAGATTCACTTAGTTTGTGCAAAACTCTAGAATTAATCAAGCCCTTAATATGGAATGCACATTTCCCAACACAAGATTAGAAATGATATCACAAGAATGGATGACCAACTGTGAAGGGGCATTAAGCGCTGTTTCTATGATGACTAGTTAATAAATCTGAAAGAAAGGCAAAGGCCAGACTATAATTGCTAACAGGTAAGTGACTTTGCTCCTCTAGATGTAGTGAGATCCCTGCATGAAACAGAACTAGGAAACAACGCTAATAGACAGTAATTTTCAAGTTACCTCATGGTAATAGCATAATAGAGATGTTATGACTGTGAGATACTTTGGAAGTTAACGTCTGAGAGGATACTAGTATCCTGAAGCCATATGTTTTGGCACTCATGCAGAGTTATCTTTTGGACTGAAACTTCTCCTTTGCCAAGTGTGTGAAAGTCTGAAGAAAATCATTTCGGCTGGTTTTGGCTTGTCAGAATCTGGCAAAAAGTGTGATTCCCTCCCCCCCCCCCCCCCCAGTCATACTTCAGTAAAAATAAATACACAAACCCCAACCAAATCAATCAGTTGAGCTATACTGATTTACACTTGATGAGATTCTGTCCCAGTGCCCCAGGTAAGTGTGTGGCATCAATATTTATTCCTGACAAGATTATAATGCTACTATGTTCCAATTCCTTCTTTACACAGCAAAGCATGTTAGGATTTTTTGACTGCTGCTGTGCATGGAGCAGATGTTTTTATAGAGCTGTTCACAGTGATCCCCAGATCTTTTTCCTGAAAGGCTTCAGTTAATATAGAACTTTCTAATGTGTAAGACTATTTCAGTTTAAACCTTCCAGTCTTGGCAAATGAGAGGACAACTGGATTTCATCTCCCACCACATTGCCAGTCACCAAGCGTAGTTATTAGCCACATATTCCTACTCTTTGTTTTTTGTCTCTAAGGCAGTTTCTGACAGCACTTCATTTCTTACTTCATAATTACTTCGTTTCTTTAACAGCCTCTTGAAAGGGATTTGGGAAGAGGCTTTTGAAAGTTCAAATGAAATGCATGAGCTAATTCTCCTTCAGCCTATTGTTGAAATACTTAAAGAATTCTAGTAAATTGGAATGACATCATCCTTCTTTACAGAAACCAGTATGGTTTGTCTCCATATCATGTAGATGTGTTTTGTAATGCTGGTGTGACAATCTGTACCCCTATGTTCACCCCTTTTACAAGACTGTTACATTTTGCACAAAGCATACAGTGTAAGGTATCATTTGAAAACTCATGATTTGCTGATCATTATTGTCCTGGTAAAATGTGTGGCAACATTGTATGTAAATATATAAGATTCCACTGTATAATATTACCAAGACATATTCCAACATGTTTGTGACTGCTCTCCAGAACAAGTTCCCTTATTCAAGGATATAGTCCCATTGAGATCACTTGGACTACTCACTTTGGTCCAAACCGCGTAAAACAGGGGTACTTTGTGCCATCATTTAAATGAGTAAGGCCTGATTTTACAATTCTTACACTGAATATCATTTACCAAACTCCCTATTCCTATTCTCACAGGAACAGTACTGTGAGGGGGGAAGGGAAGGTGGCTTTGCACTTCCAATATTCTGGGGTCCTCCATGGTCAGTCATAAGTCTGGGCTGCTCTAGCATACACTCACAGGCAGGGACACCCCTCCCCCCACCTCCTCCAAGAGCTCATTTCACACCTGAGAATAGGCTGGAGGAAGATGAGTTCAGCCGTAAGGCTGGATGCTAGGTGCTGCAAAAGGGGGCACCATGGAACCATTCCACCTATTCTTAGCTGAGGAGCTCCTTTATACTGGAGTATTCCTTGGGGGGACAGTTCTGCCCAGTTTCTGGTGCCTTTTCAAGGGATATACGGAACTGATGTGCCTTGGATGATTAATAACTAATGATTCCTTCTGGCCCTCAACAATTTAGAAAAGCACCTCTGTTTATCCCAAAATAGGATTCACCTATGAAGACAATAAGAAAATGGCTCATATCATGTTAGACACTTTGTCTAAGGACGCACAGATCAGCCAAAGTTGGGAGTTCCTGTCCCTAAGAATAAAAAGTCAAATGGCTAAAAGTGTTGTGAATCATCTGGGCAAGAATCTCTCGTAATCTGCATATGGATAAAAACTCTCTCTCCCAACCTAGCTAAAAAGAACTCCAAGTTACCAAGCAAGGGTCACACTTTGCATTCCTATGCAAAGTGACCCATTGCAGATTGAGTAAATCAAGAGATAGGTGGGGAAGCTGCAAGTTAAGTAAATTAGAAACATGACTGTAAGATTGAAGCACAAATTGCCCTTTACCCCAAGAAATCCAAACCACATGTTTTCACCCCAAATTATTAAATATATGTTGTTTTCCTTGTAAAGCAAGTGTACCCTGGATAATCTGTCTTTCATTCCAAATTAGAAGCTTCACATTTGTTTGCCTTGTGAGTCAGATCTACAGCCTTCTATATGTGAATGTCTCTTGTTCTATTGTAAATCCAAAATAGGGATATTAAGCAACTTCTCTTAAAGGAGCATTCCAGTTGATAGTAGGGCTAATAATGAAATGCAGTCCTCGAAATGAATCAAACAAAGCCTCCAATAAGAAAAGGATTGAAGAAATTTGTTATTCACCATCATCATCTACTAGATACCAATGGAAGCAGCAAAGAAACAGAACTAAAACTTAAGCACTCACTTGGCATGTGCCCAATAGAAATAAGATGGCTCCCAGGGCTGGCCTTAGGCACGGGCGAATGGGGCGAAAGCCCAGGGTGCCGTTACAAACAGGGCGCCTCCTGAGCAGGGGTGCCCCTCCTGCTGCTGGCGTCTGCAGCCCCACGGCTCCTGGCCCTGCCTTGGAGTCGCCCCTGGCCAGCTACTCCCAGGAGCTTCCTGTCTGCTGTAAGGAGGGGGGGAGGAAGGGCTCTGATGTCAGGCTGTCCCCTGTCACCCTCATGTACCCTATTTCCGCAGAGCGGGGTGTGTGGGTCGGGGGTGACAGGGCTCACCAAGAGAGGGACGGAGCTGCTGGCGGCTGCTGCTGAGGCTGAAGGAGCTTTCCTTTAGACTGGTGAGTGCCACTCTCTCAAAGCAGCAGCGTGCGATCTCACACACTCCCCCAGCTCACACACGCTGTCTCTTTCACACTCGTCACCCATGGGCTCTGGCAAGATGCAGCCCCCATGTGTGACAGCGCGAAGCCCACCTTGAGCCACATGCTGAGCCCCAGGCACCACAAGCCACAGCAGCAGCGCAGAAGGGTGGCAATACACCATATGCCACCCTTACTTCTGCGCTGCTGCTGGCAGTAGCATTGCCTTCAGAGCTGGGTGCCCGGCCAGCACCCATCAGTATCAGGCCACCCTGCCAGTGCTTAATTTGAGCCAGGGCTGAGCTCTGGCATCTTTCAATACAAATTAAACACTGTGGGAGGCAACAGGGCCCAGAGGTGATGGGGTGGGGGAAGCCCAGGGAGCCCCTGGGGGCCAGGAGTGATGGGGGGTGCCAAAATAAGTTCATCCAGGGTGCCATTTTCCCTAAGGCTGTCCCTGATGGCCCCCTCCTATGAGCCCCGATACTAGGATATACAAAATCCTGTAAAAATATAAAATGAAGTCACCATATACTCAAGAGTTGTCTGAACCAATAAAAGAAGCAGCAGAATCCTAAATGTAACCAACACCAGGACCAGCTGTGTGAAAAGGATTTCACCAATTCCAGGGTTAAAAAAATAAGAAATGGTGAGATTTCATTTAAAAGATTGTATTTCCCCTTCTGGTCTTTTATAGAAATACCCGTAGGTTTTCTTGCTTAGTCTACACACTATAGTGAGATGGCAAGTAACCATATTTTAGATTTTAACTCCTTTATAAATCCAAGCAAGTTAGCCTAAGATTGAAAGCATTTTTTTTTATTTTTAATGTTCTAAACTTGGTCCAAAAGGGACCATCTAGTCAAGACTGTGAGACACACTCTTCAAAGTGCCTGATCATATTTCCTTGGAAGTGTGATAGATATGTTAAGAATTGAGAATTTATGATCAGTAAATGTCATAAGAAATCTTGGTAGTTGTATTGTTTCTTGAGATAACTGCTGAACCTCAACTCTAGGATGTGATTGCTTGCAAGACCGTATTGGGTGTACTATACACCTATAACATTCATTGTCTACACCTGAGTGTGAACCACTGATTGTATACTAAAGTGATTCCGGGTGAATTAACAAATTGTTGGTTGGTTAAGAACAAGCAAATATCCAAACTTGTAAAATACTGTTGAAGCTGACCTGAAAAAAAAAACAGTGTTGAAACTAGTAAATTAATGTTCCCTGGACTCCATCAGAAGGGGTTATCGATTAGATTATAAATATACTGGCAAATCTAGCTTGTTAAATTTCACTTTTAAAGTCCGTCTGGCACCCTGGCAAATTCATAGATCGACCCCTCCCCCCTTTTAGCTTTGTGCTGCCAGAGCAGCATAAAGGGGCTGGAGTGCAACACAGAACCTGCCCCCTCCCTCCTGCAGCTTGCCTGTTGGTTGGCTGCCATTTTAGCCAAAACCAGGTGTTGAGCGAGCAACCTCTAGAGACAGTAAGTACAAGTCTTTACAGCTTGAGCTAAAGTGGCCAATTCTCGAGTGGAGAGCAGTAACAGACTCCCACCCTCTGGGTCAGGCACAGAGGGACAACACACACACCTGTATTTTGGGGGTTTTTACTGCAATTTTGGCAGGCCTTTGCTGATCAGGGTAGCATAGTAAAGACCATTGGCTCCTAGCTACTTTTCCCTCCATCTGGATAAATCAAGATGTGAAAACAAAAAGGATGGAAGAAGCTATAAAGATCACACAAGGCTGAATAAACAGATTCAAACCTGTGTCACAAGTTTCCTTTTTATTCTCTAATCTTCCAGGCTAAGGCACCTCCTCCGTATCAGCTTAATTAAAATCTCAGAGCCACGTGTGTGGCATAGGTTTGGATAGGTCTTGTCTTACACAGCTGCTATTGTCTGGAAACCATGACTTTCAGTGACGATTATTTCTGCTTTGGAAGAAAAAGATATTCTTTTTTTAGAATAATCCAGACAATAGTTCTGACACTAGATATTTGTTTTCTTTTCTCCAGTGCAATCCTGTCAACTTCTAGTGAGCAGTCTACGTGAAAATTTTAGGGAAAGAATGACATTTTGAGAACACTTTAAAGTTGAATTACAAATGTGTTTCAGTGATTAAAGAGCCTAATGATGATACTTAGTCCCCGTCTCAGTCTGTAATATCTTAACCTGTGTGGGCCTGATTTTTTTCTTTTTTCTTTTTTGTCATCCTTACTTACATTGAGAAAGACTGTGCTCCATGAGCACTCACTTTGAAGTAAATAGAGTGAGGTACATCTGTGTGAGAAAGGGTTGAGAATCAAGCCCTGAGTTTGTATAGGGGCCCATCCATGAAGGGCCCAAGCCTGACTTTGGGCCATTAGGTGCTACAGTAATTATTTGACCATTCTCATCATCACTGTTTGTTTAATTTGTCATTGTAATTTACTTAAATATAAACCAAAATTAGGTTTATTGAAAAGCAAGTGCTGTGCAGTCACTGAAATGCATGAAAAAAATCAAGCGTAGTGAATTGCTGTTTCTTTTTCAAACAAGAAAAGCTTTCCTTGGGTTTTTTTTCCAAAGGAGGCTGCAGCAGCTGTTTTTGACATAACAAATTCACTATTATGCAAGGAATTTCATGGGGAAAATTTCTGCACTGATCTTATTTACAGTGACATTTTTACACAAATTTTATTTATTTTACATATATGGCATTTATATTAAATTGTACTTTGTTTTGCCCTTATCTAACCCAATGACAAATATCACTTTCTGTTACTGTAAAAAACTGTCTGAGAAGATGGGTTGGAAACAATATTATGCCTGTAGCTGCATTAAAAGAAAACGTATCTCACAGCTAGATGATCAAACCTTTTCCCTAGTCAAATTAAAAATGTGATCTAGGTCAAATTAGGCAGGGATAAGGCAACTGAGGGCCTGATTGAAAGCTCACTGAAGTCAATAGGTGTTTTTCCATTAACTTCAATGGATTTTGGATCACTTCACCCAGCTTCATCTCTTTACCAACTTTTCTTTGATAGGTTTACATATATTCAACAAGAGCTGGACGTTGTGCTGTGCTCAGATGCCAAATGAGTAACTAGCAGGCCAGGGGCAAGAATAGGCAAATTTCCAGTCTCAACATTTTTCAATTTTGACTCTGCCATTGTAGACATGAGCGCTGGAAGTCCATAGATCCCAAAGGCAGATGGGACCAGCGTGATTTTCTGACCCCTTTTTTTAAACATAGGCCACAGAATTTCCCCAAAATAATTCCCAGAGCATTTCTTTTGATGTTTTCAATAGTGATGGAGACACTATCATGATGCTTGGTAAATTGTTCCCATCGTCAGTTACCCTCACCGTTCAAAAACTTACATCTAGTCTGAATTTGTTTAGCTTCATCTTCCAGCCATTGGATCATGTTATATCTTTCTCTGCTAGATTGAAGAGCCCATTATCAAATATTTGTTCCCCATGTAGGTACTCAGACTTATCAAGTCACCCATTAGCCTTCTGTTTTTCACACTAAATAGACTTAGCTCTTTGAGTCTATCACTTTAAGGTATGTTTTCGAACCCTTTAATCATTCCCATGGCTCTTCTCTGATCCGCTCCAATTTATCAACATCCTTCTTGAACAGCGGGTATCAGAACTGGACACAATATTCCAGCAGCAGACAAACAAGTGCCAAATAGAGGTAAAATAGCCTCTCTACTCCTGCTTGAGAGTCCTCTGTTTATTCATCCTAGGATTGCATTGGATCTTTTCACCACAGTGACAGTGGTGTAGTCCTAAACTGCAGTGTCTCCCTGCTGGCCTGGCCTTCTAACCCCACAGCACCATGGTGCTCTAACCCCACCCCCCACACTGCCGGTGGCCGTGCAAGCAGTGGTGTAGTGAAGCTGGAACACTGTTCTGGAGTATTCCAGGTCAGCTACACCACTGTACAGCATCACACTAGGAGCTCATGTTCAGCTGATTATCCCCCTAAGCTTTTTTAGAGTCATTGCTTCCCAGGATTGAGCTCCCCATGGTGGAAGTATGGTTTATATTGTTTGCTTGCACCCACTTTACCAAGAGATCCAGGTTGTTCTATATTAGTGACCTGTCATTTTTATTATTTACTACTCCCCCAATTTTTGGGTCATCTGCAAACTTTATCAGTGCTGATTTTGTGTCTTCTCCCAGTCATGGAAAACAAATGTTAAATAGAATAGAGCTGTGACGGGTGCCACTCACCCCTGCGGTGCCTCCTGCTAGCTGTCCCGGGGATTAGCTTTGCTCGTCAGTGCACCCTCTTCTGGTGATGTGTTGCCGCCATCACTTGTGCTCCAGGACCCACATCACTCCAAGGACCGCAGCGTCCTCTTCAGGACACAGCCCTCTGGCTGTGCCACACTCTGTGATCCCCCTTTCTGGTCTGCTGTCCAGCCACTTCTCTCAGTGGCAACTGCAGCCCATTGTCTGGTCACTTCCTCAGTGGCGAGGGGGGGCTGGGACCCAGGCTCACCCACTACTCCAGGTCCCAGCCCAGGGACCCTGTTGAAGGTCGCTGCTTGAGGCGCCCCTGCCAACTGTTCAGTAGATTTCCCTGGGACACCTCACCGTGGCTTGAGCACCCTCTTGGCGCTTGCCTCAGGGCCTCAGTCTGCAGATCCTTGCGGCCAGCCAGGAGCTGCCTTTAGCTCCGTGGGTCTCTGCCTGCAGCACTGCTCTATCCAAGGTGATTGCTGCCTTTAGCCTGCAAGGATCCAGTCCTTCTCGAGCTCTAGGGAGTGACTGATGCTGCTCTGCTCTGCAGCCCTTCTTATATGGGCCTGCCCTACCCTGGTTGGCTGCTCCTCGCAGCCCTTCTCTGATTGGCTGCCTCCTGTACAGCCTCCCTAAGATCGATTAACCTCTTAGAGCCCACTGTGGGGCAAGCACCCCCACAAGGGCCAAGAACACTTCCCGGAGGGACCCCACTAGAAACACATCTGTTTCATGATGGTTCCCCATTAACAATTAGTCTCAAAATGCCTCAGACAACTTTTAATCCATTTCATGCATGCCTGGGGACTGGTGCCCTCATGCTTTGGTGCCTCCATTTAGTCAGTTGCACAGAGTTTGGTCAGATTGGCAGGGCTATAGTCCTATTCTGGAGGCTGGAGACTATAGGCTGTAGTCCTATTCTGGAGGCAAGGATGTTAACTTCTGTCCCACTGGTGTATATGGGCTTCCCCTTATGTTTGTTAGGGTTGAGCTGGTCCTTCTCCTCTGCTAGAGGGAAGGTAAGGGAACCCAGGCCCACCCACTCACCCTCAACAATTCTCTTGCTGTAGCCTGAGCTGCTCCTACCTCCCTTGGCTCTATGGGCTTCTGCAGCCTGTGCCTGAGGTCATCCCTTTTCTGGGGTGGCTTCTCACCAGCTTGGTGGCAGGACCTTCTTTCTCTGGCCTTCTTGCTCCTTTGGCAGCCATCCAGCCCCGCTGCTTCTCAGCTCTTTTATTCTCCTAACTGCTGTGAGGCTGCCAGTGTTGGCCAGTCATTCCTGAATTAACACCCCATGACAATGCCATTTGAACGTCTATATCATTCTAGGTCTTTTTAATCAATGTCATGCAGTACCAAGTTGAATGCCTTAAGGATGCCTAAATATATCACAGCAACACTATTATCTTTATCGACCAAACTTGTAATATCAAAAAAAGATAAAGTTAGACAGGATCTATTTTCCATTAAACCCATGTTGATTGGCACTAATTATATTACCCTCCTTTAATTCTTAATTGAATTATATGTCAGCTGCTCCATTATTTTGCCTTGGATTGATGTCAGACTGCAAAACCTATAATTACTCAGGACACCCTGTTTACTCTTCTTAAATCTTTGCACAATCTTAGCTTTCTTCCAGTCTTCTGGAACTTCCTCAAGATCCATTGAAAATCAACATCAATAGTTCAAAAAGCTCCTCAGCTAGCTCTTTGAAAACTCTTGGATGCAAGACCTGGACCCGCTGATTTAAAATGTCTAACTTTAGTAGCTGCTTTTTAACATCCTCCTGAGCTATTCATGGAATGAAAAGAATGATCTCTTCATGTGATGATATTCCATCTGTCTTTTCTCCTAAATACAGAACAGAAATATTTATCGAACATTTCTGCCTCTTCTGCATCACTATTGATAATCCTACCATTTCCACCTACTAATGGATCAATACCATTTTCAGGATTCTTTTTGTTCCTAGTATACTTTTAAAAACTCCTTAACTGCTGGCCATTGTGTCCCTATGGTTCCCTTATCAATTTTCTGCAATTCTTAGCTTCTGATTTACATTCATTACTATCAGCTTCACCCCTCTTCGACTTGTTATATCTATCTATCTATCTATCTATCTATCTATCTATCTATCTATCTATCTATCTATCTATCTATCTAAATAGCTGCCATTACTTCACCTCTAAACCAGTTCAGTTTTCTAACCAGTGTAGCCATCTTCCTTGATTTGAAGGATTGTGGCTTTTTGGGCATCAAGTAAAGTGTTCTTAAACAATTCCCTGTTATTCACTTTTTTTTTATTTAAAATTCTTCCTCCTAGCTGATTTGGCGCATAATTAATTTCAGTTTTTGTGAAACTGGACCTCTTAAAGCACCAAATATATATATATCACTGGACTTCATTTGTTTGCACAATATAAATATGAACAAATCATCACTTGTACCAAAGCTACCATTAATTCTTAGTTCTGTGATCAGTTCCTCTTTATCCATCAAGATGAGGTCTAATATAGAATTCTCTCATGTTGTTTGCAATATTTTTGCACTAGGAAATAGCCATCTATATTTAGACTTTCCAAGGTTGTTACAGTCCTGGCACATGTCAACTTAAGGTGACCAGACGTCCCATTTTAAAGGGACAGTCCTGTATTTAAGCCCACCTGCAGGTGTCCCAACTCTTTCTTAAAAACGGGCAAATTGTCCTGTATTTTCTGTCTCTCCCCTCTCCCCCTCAGATCCCAGCTCGCCAGCCGCCTGCTCACCAGCAGTGAGTAGGGGGTCCAGTGGCCAATGATGGGGGCAGGTTTGCAAGGCTGGTGGTGGGGCAAAGCTGCAGCATGCAGGGCCAGCTGCTCACCCTGCTGGTCCATCAGCACAGCCCTCGCTGCGTGCTGACTCACTGGCTGTGCACTGTGAGCTGCGGTGGCTGGTGAGTGCGGGTAGGGGCCAGGCAGTGGCCGGTTATGTGTCTCTTCTGCTGCCCACCCACCAGCCCTTTACGTGCTCCCCCTCTCACTGTCCTCTCCCTGCTTTGCCCCTTCACCCCCTAGCCCCACTGCTCTTCCATATCCCCTGCGGCAGGGTGCATCCCGCTCCCAGCGCTGTGCGGAGAACCAGCCCCTGGTTGGAGTGCTTAGCTCACCAACAGCCTGGCTGGCAGGCTCCTTCCTTCCCCCACTGCCTCTGGCTGGGCCAGCGCCCTGGGAAACCCCAAGATCCTGCGGCCTGTGGCGCTGGCCAGGAGGAGCCAAGCCCTGCATGTGCCAAAGCCCCGCATAGCGCTGGCACAGGGAAGCCTCTCCTCCCCTCAGCTAAGCTCTGGAGTGGCAGGGGGGGAAGCAATTTCCAGACTGTTCATGCCCAGACCCTGCAGGCTCCACAGCAGCCCCACGGACAGGGGCTTAGTACCCTCTTCACCCGCCTCCGCCTCAGGGAGCAGGGGGCTGCTCCATACCCTAGGCACCCTCCCCTGCTGAGGCACCTCTCTGGCCGGATTCACTGAAGCCCCTGCAGTCAGGTTTCCTGGCCCCTGGTGCACAATGCATCCTTAGGGCTTAACCCCTTCCTGCCTATGCTGTAGCCGGAGGTGGCTGGGTTATGTCGGTGGCCACCAGCAGCCTGGAGGTGTTAGCTGCCTTTTGACACTGTGCGGGCAGGAAGGGACAATCTGCTTCCAGCCACAGGGGAGTGGGATGGGGTGGAAGAGATGAGCTCTGCAAAGACAGGGGCCAGGTCATCCCTTCTCCCTACCCCCTGCCCTGAGGTTGGAAGTAGCTCCCGTCCCTTCCCTTCTGCACAGTGCCAAAAGGCTGCTGCTGGCCACATTCTGGTATGAACCCTGGCAGAAATCTGGGGTGGGATGGGGGGGAGGGGGACAAGTGATCCTGCATGCTCCCCCCATGTGTTACCTCAGGAAGACATGGTGCCAGGTACCAGGAGAGGTACCTGTAATTTTACCCTGTGTCCCATATTCAGGATAGGGAAATATGATCACCATAAGCATATTCAAATTGAAGTCCCCTATGATCACACAGTTTTTTCCCATACACATTATAGACAGGTATATAAAGGAGTGGGTCATCCTGTTCCTTATTGTGATTGGTGGTCTGTGGCAGACACCAACTAGCTAACTCAGAAGCAGGTAATACTATTTTTGACAGCATGCCTGTGCCACTCCCCCTCCCTCTTTGCCTAAATGATCCTTCATAAATAGGTTACATTTCATTTATGTAAATCGTTCCACCAGGCTTCAGCAATACCATCTAAATTGAATTTATGCTCATAAATGAGCAATTCCAATTCTTCTCAACTATTACCCAGGATCTTAGAATTGGTGTATAGGCAATTAATGAATTTCATCTCTTCCTAGCCTTTGGTTCCTTGATTAATTTTGTTCTCAACATCTTGACTCTGTGCTAAATGAGTGCTCATTTCTTCCCTCTTTTTACTCCCCTCTTTTGCTATTAGTGTAACACCCTCCTGACTATTCTAGCCAGCTCATCCTCATGGAGACTGGTTCTCTAGCTTGTAGATTCTGGGGGGCCTCTTTGTAAAAGAGATGCCACATGGACCACCCCTTTTCTCAGCCTCCTATTTTCTCACTACCTGGTTCTCAACGGGAATTATTTTGTGGATTATTGCATGAGAACTACTGCCCTACTACACTTCCACAAGTATTACCACCTCTCTATTGAAGACTAAGGGAGTTGGTTTTTTTCTGTCTATGCAACTCCAGCTTTTAATGTGACCCTCACTTGGGCATCTCTGTGCCTGAGTATTTCAGAGTATGTCAGGCAGCAACTAGTTTGGGGTTTCTTTCTCCATTTCCCCCCTGTGCCAGATGGACTTAACTGGCTACTATCATCCATTTTCCCTTTCAGTGGAGGGTGCCAAATATTACACTGAAATCAGCCAGAGTGGAGAGGAGTTGTTCTCAAATGATGCTAAGGGAACCTCCTCATGTACTGTATATGTTCAGAATGGCTTTATCATACAGGCTTTGGCTGTCAGCTGACTGTTTACAGCGTGTCTCAGTGTCAGGAGAAGAACTGCAAGGAGAAAACTGAAGTGATTTAATTTAAAACAAATGCATTCATTTTAATTGTTTCTGGATGAGTTGAAGTCCCAAGCATTTGGTTGAATTACAGTGCTCTACCCACAAGACAGAGCCCTAGCATTGACCTATGCTGTTAGCTCTAACTCACCCAGAAATAATAATAATTGTGAGCAGGGAGCCCAGAAGATATTTTTTGCTGATTTTTTTTTTAAATGAGACAAGTTACAGGGGCCTGATTCTTCCTGCTTACACAATGCAAATTAGAAGAAACTGAAGTCAATAGTTCACAACTGTAAGTGAGAGGAGACTCAGACCTCTGTATCTTTATTACTTTCATGATTAGTTCCTTTCAGAATAAAAGTGTTCTCCATTGCTTTGGTATTTCACCTTTTAGAAATGAGAATTATGTCTGATCCTAATTCCATAGTATGTGATGACAACTGGATAAAATATCCTATATCCTCCCTCAGGGGCATCTGATGGTAGTGTGGATTTCCCTTAAATGTCCGTGTGTGTGTGTGTGTGTGCATAGATATAGATATCTATATCTCAGAATGAAGGTTTCCCTTCAAGGGTTTCATGTTGTGTAATGGGAAAGAGGGAAGAGTGATGAAGAATCTTAGAAGGTTAATAGGTTTCATGTCTGCTGTCTCTGAAAGATCCTGTTCCTTTAAACATATCTACATAGGACCAGGGGGAGGAGAGGTGCTGCAGTGCTTTTTACTAGGTGGAATTACCTAAGTGCTGAAGGTTTCATGCCCAGGTATAGCTCATTGCTGTAGTCCAAATGAGAGGTGACAAAGGCATGAATAACAGGCCAGGTCTTATCCTTCCAGTAAGGGAAGTTGCTCAGCCAATGAGAGACGTAGAAAGCATTACTCAAGGCCATTGCAATGTGAGAGCTCAGCATCAAGTACTCTTGGATTATTCACTGAGTATGGACTGAATTGACCAATTGTGGCTATGAACGTTCAATCAAGTAGTGGCTGCAAACTCTTAAACACTTTCCTCTGCCCACCAGCATCACCTCTATTCTGCTCAGATTCAGCCAGTTAATTCATGAACTGGTCTCATCCAAGCAGTAGGCCATCTTGGTGGTAGTGGTACAGTCCTATGCAGTGAAGGATAGGCAGAGCTATCTCCCCATTGCATATTGCTGACACTTGAGTCCATGTCATCTGCCCAGTTCACAAAGCAGTTGCATGTAGATGTTGAAAAGGACCAGAGAGAAAACAAATCCTTGTGCAACCCCATAAGTGAGGGGGTCTAGTGGTGGAGGTGTAGTTTCCCTTCACTACTCTTTGGGTACATCCACCCAGGAAGGTCTCAAACCATTTTAGTGCATAACCATTTTAGTGCATTACCATTTTAGTGCATTACCATTTAGTGGCAAGACTCCTGCCACCTCTCTGGTAAGAAAGCAAAAATCTCATCAGTGTCAAATGCTGCAGAGAGGTCCAGGACAATGAAAATGGAAGTTTATCCTTGACAAGAGATCATCCATTAGTGCACTAAAGCAGTTTCAGTTCCATGTCCTGGCCGGTATCTGGCCTGCTATATTTAGAATGTTAACTTCAGTTAAATGAGCTTGCAGTTGGCCTTTGGCTAGTGTGTCTGAGCTTGCTCAGGTTTGTCACTAGGTGATAGTTAACTAGGACTGAGGTACCCAGGGTTCTCCAGTGCTGATGACTGTTTCACAAGACAGGAAGGGCATGGGTTGGCTTCACAAGTTCTTGTGTTGGGATGCCTTTAGGGTGTACAGAATTTCTCGATGAGTGAATGTATTGCACTCTAGGAATGCAGATAGAGGAGATGCATGCTATTTTCAGACGGATTCCTGAATGTGCGTGATCTTTTCAGCAAAGTAGAATGATAACTCTTCAGAGAGCTTGGTGTTTGGCTCTGATGCAGATTGTAGGCACTTAGGAATGATGAAGTGACTTATTCTGGATAGCGCCTTCTCAAACAGCATCTTTCTACAAGTGATCAAGTTCATATTGCTGCACCATGTTGTGATCTTTTAATGGTCTCACTCGCAGAGGACAGCTTTCAGCAAACAATGGGCTCCCTGCATTGTTCAATAGTTTCAGTAATATTTTCCTTCAGTTTGACTTGGTTTTAGCTCAATAAGTCACTTGGGGCAGCACGTGAGCAGGCTAATGGGCTAACAAGGGATAACCGAATGAGAACCTAAGGCCCTGGGCCTGGCAGTTTATAATATGGGGAGGAAGGTGGAGGGGAGAAGCACTGTCCACACTGGGACCATCACTGACTCCAATTCATTCTGACCCACATCTGGTGACTGGGGCAAAGAAATAAAGGTTACCCGGACTAAAAATACCTGTCAGGGTGATCTAGATAATACTTAGTCCTACCTCAGTGCAGAGAATGGATGAGATGACCTGCTGAGGTTCCTTCCACTCCTACATTTCTGTGATTCTACATGCCACACCTTGATCGCAGTTTGAGCCAGTTTAGAGCTATCTAACATATTAATGCTAGCACAAATGGCCACCTATGGCAACTATTTCAGATGCTAGATACAGTTAACCTGAGGGGCTACCCTGTGCCTCTCGATACCAGAAAAAAATCATCCAGACTTTCACACTTTTTAAAAAAAAATGGCAATGTTTTAACAACTCATCTCTGTGCCCTTGCTTCCTCTACTGCACTCTTTCATTTAGAGCTTGTCTATATAGGGACACTCAGGACAGTTAATTATAATGAACTAAAGCCATAAATTTAAAATGAATTAGTTAAACCTTATTAAACTACTGTGTGGACACTTATTCAGAATTAAAGAGGCCTTAATTTGGTTTAGTTTAATTCATTAATTAAGCAAAAACAACGAGGAGTCCTTGTGGCACCTTAGAGACTCACAAATTTATTTGGGCATAAGCTTTCGTGGGCTAGAACCCACTTCATCAGATGCATGGAGTGGAAAATACAGTAGCAGGTATATATACATAGTACATGAAAAGAGTAACAATAGAGGGAAATTAGTATGGTAAAATTAGGTTTGCTGGCACATGATGGCATATATCACATTGGTAGATGTGCAGGTGAAAGAAGCCCCTGATGGTGTGGCTGATGTGGTTAGGTCCTATGATGGTGTCCCTTGAATAGATATGCAGACAGAGTTGGCACCACGGTTTGTTGCAGGGTTTGGTTCCTGGGTTAGTGTTTTTGTTGTGTGGTGTGTAATTGCTGGTGAGTACAGTGAAACCCCGCTATACCGCGATGTTTGGGGTCCAAAAAATTACATCGCGCTAAATGCGGGGTCGCGGTATAGCGGGGTTTCAAGCCCGTCAGTGGTCCCCAAGGCAGTGCATTGATGTGCGCCGCCTCATGCCCCTAGTGCCTAGTGCCCAGCAGGGGAGAGAAGCTGTGGCCCGGCGCCTGACAGGGACAGTGAGCACTGGCACCCGCAGCCCTGTTGTTCTCTGTCCCCAGCAGGTGCGGGGCCACGGCTTCTCTCCGGCTTCAAGAGGAGCCGTGGCCCCGCGCCTGCCGGGGACAGAGAGCTCCAGGGCTGCGGGCGCCAGTGCTCACTGTCCCTGTTAGGCGCGGGGCCGCAGCTTCTCTCCCCTGCCTGGCACTAGGCGGGGGCACATCAATGTCCCAGCAGGCGTCATGGCATTGGGGACCACTGGTACATACTGTATTACTGTATGTCTTAAACGGGGGCCAAATTGTGATCATGTTATATGCGATTTCGCGTTATGGCGGGGCGCCTTATTGCGGGGTTTGACTGTATTTGCTTCAGGTTGGGGGGCTGTCTATAAGCGAGGACTGGCCTGTCTCCCAATGTGGTATATGCCATCATGTGCCAGCAATGCCCCTCTGCCATACATTGGCCAAACCGGACAGTCTCTACGCAAAAGAATAAATGAACACAAATCTGACATCAGGAACCATAACATTCAAAAACCAGTAGGAGAACACTTCAATCTCCCTGGTCATTCAATAACAGACCTAAAAGTGGCAATTCTTCAACAAAAAAACTTCAAAAACAGACTCCAATGTGAAACTGCAGAAGTGGAATTAATTTGCAAACTGGACACCATCAAATTAGGCCTGAATAAAGACTGGGAGTGGATGGGTCATTACAAAACCTAATTTTACCATATAAATTTCCCCCTACTTTTACTCACACCTTTTTGTCAACTGTTTGAAATGGGCCACCCTCATTACCACTACAAAAGTGATTTTTCCTTCCTTGGTATTCTACTGTTAATCAAATTGTCTTGTTAGACTGACCTCCCACTTGGTAAGGCAACTCCCATCTTTTCATGTGCTATGTATATATACCTGCATCCGTGCATCTGATGAAGTGGGTTCTAGACCACGAAAACTTATGCCCAAATAAATTTCTTAGTCTCTAAGGTGCCACAAGGTCTCCTTGTTGTTTTTGTTGATACAAACTAACAAGGCTACCACTCTGAAACCTGTCATCATGAATTAAGGTCACTTTAATACTGAATAAGAGCATCCACATAGAAGCAGTTTAATGACATTCAGCTTAATCTATTTTAAAAGTTAGTTCAGATTATCTTTCCTTGGTCTCATGTAGACCAACCCTTATATTGCAATACAGTCAGGGCAGGTATTGTCTTATGATATGTTTGTACAGTGCTTAGGATAATAGGGACCCAGTAGTAGCTGGGACCTCTAGGGGCTACTGTAAGTTAATACTTTATTTCTATTTACGGTAGTGCCTAAGATGGTTCATAGACCCATTGTACCAAGCACTGTACAAAAAAACCCTTTGGAAAATGTGCGCTCCAGAAAGCACACAATCAAGAATTTAGACAATATGTAGCAGTTACCTAAGCAAATGCAGAGTGCAAGGGTGGGAGGAGGTAGCAGATGTAAACAGGTGGTACACTTGAATAAGTTAGCCATAACAGTGGACTCAGTCATATCTCACACGAACCCATGCCCACTAGCAAGCAGCCTGGGTTATTTTAAAATCCCTCTGTCCTTGAGTATTACAGTCTTGTGTCAAAATGTTTTATTTTTGGTTTGTGGAGATAAAGAGATAGTAGATGCTGCTTCTTTAACAGCAGTCCATCATTGTTTGTTTGCTATCAATATGCATTCTTATCCGGTTATAAATGGATTGGTTTTCTATTCCTATCCCACACTTTGGCACATGAAATCCTCCTCATTTATTTAAATTAAATATATAAAGTTGACTCCATCCAAGCACATCAGCATTCATTTTTCCTGAGCCTTGTTTACAGCAGTGCTGACATGAGCCATGTAGAAATGCAAATGAAACAATTTGCATAAGAGCCCTTGGAGACTTCTGGTTTTCTTTTCTTAAAGGCATCAGAAAGGCTTGAGTGGGGATGCCGGCTAGGCCTGGTATGAAGGAAAGACGTTCATCTGGGACTAACACAATCTACTCTCACCAAAAATCTCTCTCTCTGCTTAATGGTAGCAGAGAGCAAGGCCCTGCAGGTCACTTTCTCAATGAAGGAGACATCAGTGACGTTGAGTCTGGGTATATTCTTAGTGAAACTTCTTTTGTTTGCATCTGTTGCGAGACTGGTGTATAGAAGTGGTTACAAATGCCAATCGCAGCCCAAATAACGATGGTCATTTGCTAGGGAGCAACTTTGCCCCAAGAAGTGACTAGTTAGAAAGATTAAGGCAAAGGAAAGACTCCCTTTGTGCTTGCCACAGCTTCCCTTATAAAGAACCACACCACAAAACACCAACAATTAGAACGTTTCTTCAGAAATTGAACAGCACTCACATGCTAAGAAAAATAACTTGTAAGATATGTCATGTTGCCACCTAGTGGCTTCTGCCATAGCAATACAGTATATTCCAATACCATCTACTATATAGGACCCCATTGCGGCTTTTCTATCCTACCACTTCAGCCTTGATGTTAGCAACACAGTGCAGTTACTGGAGCTGGACTGACAGCTACGTTCAGCATCATATCACTTTAACTTTCTCAAAACAGGTTTAGTTAGTGAATAGGGCACTGAAGATGGCTGCTGGAGCCAGACAGACATCTACACTAGAGCTCCCAAGATTGCGAACACTGATGGAACTGAAATAGGATTAGCAACAATGGAGCCAGACTGGTGTTAGCTTAGTGTAGACAAGGCACGTGCAGATGTGCATGCACCACTGCTATAATCGCAGATGTGCAGGGTTACAAGTAGTCTAAGGGACCTGCATGGGTAAGAACTATTTGATACCATCCTATATATACAAATTGTTAAAAGTTTTTCAAGTTTAAAACTATCTATTGTTAGGGCCTAATTATTCCACTAATGCAGTTCCAAGTAGGGGACAGTTTATTGAGGGCTAGATATAATGGCACCTGGTTATAATCCCCCGTCCTTTCTCCATATTTCCCAACTCTGCCTCTGATTTTATGGCATATTACTGCAGACATTGAAGTCAATAACAACATTCCAATTAGTATCAATAGGTACGGGTGTGATGGTGCATTCCATATGCTTTATGAAAATATGCTTGGAATGTGAATATAATGGAACTGGAATATGCTTTATGCAAAAGGTCTCTTGTAAAGTATCATTACAAAGCTTATAATCTATTGAATTTGTTCATCCTATTTGTATGTATGTATCGTTCTTGTATCTAAAACTAGAAATATAAAGTTAACTCTGAAGTCCTATTGTAATTATGCAAAGTGTGGGCCATTAATGGTGGTTTAGAATCTTGATGGCTCCCATTGACCAGGACAATTTGTTGTAAATGGCTCTGTTTACTTGTAAGCCATCCTGTGTTCCTGTGAGTCAGGCCAGGAAGAATGGAGGCTTGGGGTCTCACAGGACATGTGACCATATCACCTGGTACTGGAATCCAACTTAAAACCTGGTGCTTTTCCCTTTAGAAGGAGGGGTGGGGACCCAGAGAGACAAAAGATTCTCGACTTGGGCCAAAGCTATAAAAGTGGGTGGAAAAGAACAAAGGAGGCTGCAGTCATGAGAAAATCCCTAGTTACCACCTGAGCTGTAACTAACAAGAATTGTACCGGGGAAAGGATTGGGTCCAGACTAGGAAGGAGTCTAGTCTGTGAAAGAAGCTTATTGGAACATCTCTGAGGGAGAGATTTACCTGTATTCAGTTTCTTAAATGTATTAGGCTTAGACTTGCGTGTTTTGTTTTATTTTGCTTGGTAACTTACTTTGTTCTGTCTGTTATTACTTGAAACCACGTAAATCCTACTTTTTATACTTAATAAAATCACTTTTGTTTATTAATGAACCCAAAGTAAGTGATTAATACCTGGGGGAGCAAACAGCTGTGCATATCTCTCTATCACTGTTATAGAGGGCAGACAATTCATGAGTTTACTCTGTATAAGCTTTATACAGAGTAAAATGGATTTATTTGGGGTTTGGATCCCATTAGGAACTGGGTGTCTGGGTGCTGGAGATAGGTAACCTGCTGAGCAATTTTTGGTTAAAGTCTGCAGCTTTGGGAGTGTGGACCAGACCTGGGTCTGCGTTGCAGTGGACTAGCATGTCTGGCTCAACAAGGCAGGGTTCTGGAGTCCCAAGCTTGCAGGGAAAATGGGCTCAGAGGTAGTTTCAGCACATCAGGTGACAGTCCCAAGGGGGTCTCTGTGACCGAACCTATCACAATGGGATTGAGCCCTTCTGATGTGAACATGAGCAAGTTGAAAGGGCATCCCTTCATTATGATGTTTAGTCCTTTCCAATGACTTACAGAGCGAACTACCACAAGGCCAGCAAGGTCTTTCTTTTCTTTTCCTTTGCAAATGAACAGGGCTGCCTCTAACCTACTGGCAGATTAGATAGTGACTAGGTTTAGCAAAGAGCAAAATGTTTACTGACTGTCTTAAATATGGGTGACGCTAAGGCTGTCGGAGCATGATCCCTGTTTATTTGCCTAGGATAGCAACAATCTTAGAGCTGGCACTGCAAGGGAGAGAGTTGTAGACAGCTGTTCTACTCTGCAGAACTTCAAAAAGCAAGTAAGGCACCATCTGCACATTCTGCCAGTCAACACAGCACATCTAATTTTTAGAAATTTACACTGGCACAGTTCAAGGCAACTGCACCTGTATTCCCACCACTCCATGCTCCACAAAAGTCACCTACTCTAGGCTCCCAGCTCCTCAGACATCATCTCTCTTGGGTAGAGCCCCACATCTATGTCCCCCCTGACCAGGGTTCCCTGCCTACACTGTGATATTCCTGCAAGCCAGACTGCCTAAACAGGCCAGCATCTGCACTTTGCTTTCTCCTAGAAGGCTATGAGCAGATGTAATTGCAGCCAAAAGTGACCACACAGTTCTTTATAAGCGAACATATTTATTCTGAAGGAGAAAACGTATAAAAAAACAAAGTTCCTAGGTGTATGCTCATAGCGCACCAGATATCTCCTACAAGTTTTATGGGGCCTCAGTAGGCCAAAGTCCTTCCAACTCTTCCCAGGAGGGATATGCCCCTCCTTTGACAGAAAGTGCTGTCCATTTGCTGGATCAGAAAGAAGGCCCTGAGTCAGTTTAAATTCAGGCTATTTATCCAAAAGTCCTTCTGTTTCTCTGGTCTTTGGAGAATCGTATATGCAAGCCTCTCCTGATAGTAAAAAGAACAGGAGTACTTGTGGCACCTTAGAGACTAACAAATTTATTTGAGCATAAGCTGTCGTGGGCTACAGCCCACTTCATCGGATGCATGTAGTGGAAAATACAGTAGGAAGATATATATATACACAGAGAACATGAAACAATGGATGTTACCATGCACACTATGAGTAGAGTGATCAGTTAAGGTGAGCTATTATCAGCAGGAGAGAAAAAGAACTGTTTGTAGTGGTAATGAAAATGGCCCATTTCCAGCAATTGACAAGGAGATGTGAGGAACTGTGTGTGTGTGTGGGGGGGGGGGAATAAGCATGGGGAAATAGTTTTCCCATCCACTCCCAGTCTTTATTCAAGCCTAATTTAATGGTGTCCAATTTGCAAATTAATTCCAATTCAGCAGTCTCTCGTTGGAGTCTGGTTTTGAAGTTTTTTTGTTGTAATATTGTGACTTTTAGGTCTGTAATCGAGTGGCCAGTGAGATTGAAGTGTTCTCCAACTTGTTTTTGAATGTTATAATTCTTGATGTCTGATTTGTGTCCATTTATTCTTTTACGTAGAGACTGTCCGGTTTGGCCAATGTACATGGCAGAGGGGCATTGCTGGCACATGATGGCATATATCACATTGGTAGATGTGCAGGTGAACGAGCCTCTGATAGTGTGGCTGATGTGATTAGGTCCTATGATGGTATCCCCTGAATAGATATGTGGACAGAGTTGGCCAGGGGCTTTGTTGCAAGGATAGGTTCCTGGGTTAGTGTTTTTGTTGTGTGGTGTGTGGTTGCTGGTGAGTATTTGCTTCAGGTTGGGGGGCTGTCTGTAATCAAGGACTGGCCTGTCTCCCAAGATCTGTGAGAGTGATGGATCATCCTTCAGGATAGGTTGTAGATCCTTGATGATGCGCTGGAGAGGTTTTAGTTGGGGGCTGAAGGTGACCACTAGTGGCGTTCTGTTACTTTCTTTGTTGGGCCTGTCCTGTAGTAGGTGACTTCTGGGTACTCTTCTGGCTCTGTCAATCTGTTTCTTCACTTCAGCAGGTGGGTATTGTACTTGTAAGGACACTTGATAGAGATCTTGTAGGTGTTTGTCTCTGTCTGAGGGGTTGGAGCAAATGTGATTGTATCGTAGAGCTTGAACACATTTACCTAATCTCACTGCACTGTTCTCAGTTTCTGGATGGCTGTGGTTACTCTCCTTCAGAGAATTACATACAATCCCTGGCCCACAATGATACATACATTTAATACAGTAAGATGTCCCACAGATACGGCAGGAAATGGCCACATCTGTCACATACTGTCCATTCTTAGCAATCAGCACAACTCCCTGGACTTCTTAGTTCTGCTGTCTTTTAACAGGGGAGTGCGTCTGTGCTTGCTTTTAATTTGGAAATTCATGCTTCGTTTACAAAGAATTAGAAGTGGGAGTAGGAACAAAGGCAATACAATACCAAAGAGGGGTATTGTACACAGAGTGCATACACTGATGAGGGATGAGTTGCAAAGTTCTGGATCCAGACTGGTGCTTCCTCAAATCATGGTGGTATTTGGAGCCAACCGTCTGTTTCAGGCCTCTTTAGCCTACCCTGTGCTGTGATATCAAACAGGTCCTAGAGTATGTCTACACTATAGCTGCTGCACTCGCATAGCTGTGGCGCTGCAGCTACATTGCTGTGTCGCAGTAGTGTAGATGCTTAGACAGAAGGGGTTTTTCTGTCAATGTAGGTATTTCAACTCTCAGAGCTAGTAGATAGATTGATAAAAGAATCTTTCCAGCAACCTAGCCATGTCTACACTGGGAGGTAGGTCAACCTAACTATGATGCTCAGGTTGAAATTTTTCACAGCTCTAAGCAATGTAGACCTTGTCCACACCAAACTAGCAACCTGGCTAATACGACTTCATTTTTACTCCATAATATAAATATGATCTTGGTACATATAAATATGACACAATTATAATTTCAGATAACTGTATCATTTTCTACATTGGTTAAGGTTACAGAATAGCTTTTAAATTCGTTTATTTGGCTTGGTTAGTTCTATTTTTGCCATGCAAAATTCATAATGACATTTTAAATAGAGAGATATAAGATTAGTAATTGAAGCAGTAATAGAATCGTTTTTTAAAATAGGGGCCAAATTAATCCATTGACAGCAGCAGTCACACCATGACTGAATTTAGCTGTAGAGGATTAAACTCCAAGAGTAGAAATACCTCATTACGTAATAAGTCCTAACAGAAATATTAAAATGTTAATGGAATAATGGACCCTTGAAAGAACTTGGAGGAAAATAACATTCTGTTCAGCAGAAATTAGTGGTTTCCCATATCGATAAGGTACTTCTAGCACAGCCTTGAAACATGAATTTAATATGAAGAACAAAGATCAGAGACTGAATTCTGTGTCCCTATCTAATAGATCGAGAAAGACTTCAAGCTACATTACATGCCAGTCAATCCTATCTCATTCTAAGAAACTAATGAAAAATTATTCCATTCTCTAACCAAGGCAGTCTCTCCATCTCTTTGCCCAAAGGGAATTAATCTTGACAGGCTCTGGTCCCAGTTATTCATCAACTTAGCAAGTATGCCCATTCCAAAGTACTTTGCTTTAACAATAAGGGCTGAGATGTAGAAGAGTTATGCCTCTCCATTGGGGTAGGCATTTTTCCCCCACATGAGGAGAAAAGGGTGAAACATTGCATGCAGGAGAGTTTTCGTTCAAAGGGCTTGATCCAAACCCATTGAAGTCAATAGGAAAACACCCCAATTGCCTGATCCTTGCATGTCAAAATTATGGTAAACTCTGGGATCAATTATGATCCAGACTGTACACCTGTGCAGGGGAATTAATGGGTGCAGGTAGCCCCCATTGCTCTCTGGTATGGGATACCCACATTCGCAGACTCTGCTTCGTCGGGAGGGGAGCAGCAAGAGCTGCTGTGTCGCTCCTTCTCAGGTGGGTAAGGAGTGGGACAGCTGGGGTGGGCAGAGCCAAGTCCTCCATAAAGCTGCCATCCAGCACAGTTTAGCCGGCATGGAGTAAGCTGTGCTTGGAGAAGGTCTAGTACAGTGGTCCCCAACCTTTTTCGTCTGGCAGGCGCCAGACGACGAGCCACGGAGGACCGTGGCGGTGGACGAGCATCCGCCGAAATGCCGCCGACAAGCGGCAACATCAATAGGCGTCGCCACCGAAATGCCGCCGACAAGCGGCGTCATCCAGAGGCGTCGCCACTGAAATGCCGCCGAAAATCAGCGGCATTTTGGCGGCAACGGCTTTGGATGCTGCTGCTTGTCGGCGGCATTTCGGCAGATGCTCGTCCGCCGGCCAGTATGCGGGCACCCTTAGATGCCCCGGGGGCGCCCTGGTGCCCGCGGGCACCGTGTTGGGGACCCCTGGTCTAGCAGAAGGAGCAAAGGGGGAGCAGGGGCTGAATTGTGGTGATTTGGTCCTTGCACTGCTTCTGGAACACAGCTAGGTCTTGTGCCTTACTCTGATTAGTTTGCAATGCAGGCTTTTGTGTTCTTTCTCAGTCCTCCCTATCCATGGATGGTGGTGTCCAGGAGCCAGTGGTATGCTAATAAAGCACACAAGGACATCAAAGCAGGCAACACCTTAAAAAAACAACATGTCTTTTGTAGGCCAGATTCTGATCTCATTTCCATCCGTGACTTCAGTGGAGTTGCTTCAGATTAACCGACTAGTGTAACAGATTGGATCTGCGCCCAGTAAATCCAGCTGATCTGCCTGCAGCTAGTGAGATATGATGGACTACTCACCTGCAGCACACTCATTTTAGCTGACACACCGTCCAAGAGAAGTGCTGAGCACCCAGACTTGCTCCCTTTGATGTCAACGGGAAAACTCCCACTAGCTTGGGGTAGCTACACAAATATTTAGTTCGTGGCAAACTGGGGTGGAAAGCTACCCCGCACCAGCCTGCTACACACTAGATGTCCACGGGGCTCCAGCTGATGTGCACTAACAGTTTCTTATTGCTCTTTGATCTACTCCTGTTTCAAAGATCAAAGTGCACTATGGGACTTTTAGTGTACATCAGCAGGGTCCACAAAGACCATTAATACACGTGAATGTTTAGTTTGTGGAAAGCTGGGATGTGAATCTACCCTAATGTGATGTAGCTTCACACCCCAGCTGGTCACACACTAAATGTTCATGTAGTCCAGAGGTTGGCAACCTTTCAGAAGTGGTGTGCCGAGTCTTCAGTTATTCACTCTAATTTAAGGTTTCACGTGCCAGTAATACATTTTAACATTTTTAGGTCTCTTTCTGTAAGTCTATAATATATAACTAAACTATTGTTGTATGTAAAGTAAATAAGGTTTTTTAAATGTTTAAGAAGCTTCATGTAAAATTAAATTAAAATGCAGAGCCCCCCGGAGCAGTGGCCAGGACCCGGGCAGTGTGAGTGCCACTGAAAATCAGCTTGCGAGCCGCCTTCGGCAGGCGTGCCATAGGTTGCCTACCCCTGATGTAGACAATCCCTTGAATAATAGCAGTTTGGGGCCCTAGTATTTGTGCAGTGATTTACTGGATAATCATTACATGGTCCCCAGCTATTTCAAAAGTTTTCCTTTTAAAGCTCGTCTCTTCCTGTTCATTGTGAAAAAAAAAGAGAAAGTCAACCATGTGGTCCCATAGTATTCAAATGCCTTGAATAAAATAAATGAAAAATCCAGATTTAATAACTCCCCAGCTAGCTAGCCCTAAATGTTTAGATAATTTTGAGCGAGATGTAACCAAATAGCTGTTAAATACTCTGGACAGCACTAACAGAAAGCGCTTATCAACTTCTATTGGACTGATGTACACACTTTCCACCGTCTCTTCTGTGCATTGTCTCAGAGGTTTGATAGACTGAGGGCCAAGTTTATCCTCAGGGTAACACCATTATGATAGTATCAGGGGGGTAGCCGTGTTAGTCTGAATCTGTAAAAAGCAACAGAGGGTCCTGTGGCACCTTTAAGACTAACAGAAGTATTGGGAGCATAAGCTTTCGTGGGTAAGAACCTCACTTCTTCAGATGCATCTTACCCACGAAAGCTTATGCTCCCGATACTTCTGTTAGTCTTAAAGGTGCCACAGGACCCTCTGTTACCATTATGATAGTGGAATTATTCCATGCAAAACAGCTGGAACAAAACTCATGAGGAAGGACCAGTGGTTTAGGGACTACTAGATTACAGTAGTTGTCTGCAATTTGTGTGTTAAGACTTGATGCATTCTGATTTTCAGTTTAAGATACTATGATATGAGTAAAAACAAGGCGATACAGCTACTCCTGAGATATTATATTCAATGTTAAGGTTAGCCTGGTTGCAGTACAATGAGCGATTCAGGCATATGAGCAACCTCAGAAATCATCTCCTTGCTTGGCTACATTGCAGAAGCAACATTGCCTACTCTGGTTCAAGTACAAGATGGATGGTGGTTCTCTTCGCTGGCACTACCTGCAGGATAATGTAGAGAGTGGTACAGGTGTCTGTCTACTTTTCCACTACTATGATCAGAATTTTCAGCTGGCTCAAGTGTGGGAAGATTAGCAATTCATTACAGGGTGGAGGTTTGCAAACTTCCTTTAGAAAGATTTAGAAAGTCATATTTGTCTGGAAGAGATGGCAAACCCTGACTTTTCCCAGTATTCAAATGATCAGAAAAATTCAGAGATCTTACTCCATGCATAAGTGAAAACTGTGACATACCTGCCGACTGGAATATATACTATATAATCCATTGCCTCTTCACCTGTCAATCAGTATCATCCATTTTCAAATACAAAGCAGTCTTATCTTGCCATAAATATAGTTCCTCTTGGGTGTTATGATCACCATGGTATTTTAGCGCTGCACACAGTTATAAATTAAAGAGCATGAGAGCCCAGATGAATAAAAGGTGGTTTTTAATCTCTATTTCTCCATGCTGAGAAGCATGACTTTGGTGCCTAGAATTTTAAATACAGTAGAACCTCAAAGATATGAACACCAGAGTTACGGACTGACTGGTCAACCAGACACCATGTGAAACCTAAAGTAACGGGTCAGGCAGCAACACACACACATTTGGACTGCCTGTCCCCACCCTACCCCCACATGCGAGGCAGCCACTTACAGCTAAGAGGTGAAGTGCTTGCCAGCCCAAGGAAATCAGAGCCAGCAGAGCAGGAGCAGCGCTGGGGTCTGTGCCACTTTCTGGTCCAGATCTTCTCCTTCTCTCCCCATCAACTGACTGTTGTGCTCTAAGGGCTTGTCTTCTCTACAAGGGTAAGTCGATTTAAGTTACGCTACTCCAGCTACGTTATTCATGTAGGTTATTCATGTAGCTGGAGTCAATGTAGCTTAGGCCGACTTACCCCGGTGTCTTCACAGTGTTGAGACGATGGGAGACGCTCTCCAGTTGACTTCCCTTACTCTTCTCAGAGAGCTGGAGTACCGGGGTTGACTGAAGAGCACTCTGCCATCGATTTAGTAGGTCTTCACTAGACCCACTAAATCGATCCCCGCTGCATCAACTGCAGCAGTGTCGATCTCCCCGTAGTGGAGACCAGCCCTAAGTGTCTGGCTTTATATATTGTGCTATTGGGACTTCCTTATATACCCTTAAGCAGTTACCTCATTTGCACATGCTCAGTACCAACCATTACCTAAGAATAATGATTGACAGCTCTGACCTTTAAAACAAGTTGTGACTGGTATGAGTGGGCTCTGACCAACTAACTTCTCAGTTAATTGACCTCTGTCACCCCTTACTGTACATGTCCAATAGCCACCAATCTTGCACATGCTCACTGTTGTCATTTACCTCAGACCAGTGATTCGGACGATACACACACACACACACACACACACACACATACATGGCTCTTTGCTATTTTAGCAATCCTAGGTTTTCACTGAGTATGCGCAGGGTCCACACTGTCCATCTCAGGGTGGAGTGACTTTTGCTTATTCAGAATAGAGATTAGAAAAACAAAGTGGAGACTGGAGAATTTCTCTAGTAATAACAGTGAGTTCCTTTCCCAGACTTGAAGAAGAGCTCTGTGTAAGCTCAAAAGCGTGTCTATTTCACAAACAGAAGTTGATCCAATTAAATATATACCTCACCCACCTTGTCTCATTACTATATGTAAGATAGATGCAACAGAGTAGAATTTAGCCAATCAATTCTCATTTTTTGTAACAATTACTATAGCTACAACCTAAAACTACCATCAAGACACAAAAATCCACAGATATTTAACTTGTAGGTATTGCTAGTCTTATAGAACACTCTGTGAGTTAGAAGAGTCCCATCTGATTTATATTTTAGGTGCCAGAATTGCTAAGATGACAATTATCTGACAAGATGTAATTGAACTTCAGTCATATGTTTTTATATACTGCCAGTTAGAAAACAATCATATCACATGTAAGAGCCCTATTTAGTAGTCTTATCTATGGCTAAGTTCTTGAAAAGGCAGTGCCTAAATTTAGCCTTCTAAATGCACATTTGAGTACCTTATTAAGGTCACCTGATTTTAAAAAGAACGGAGCAGTTCCCAAAGACTTTTACATTTGTAATGGATAAGGAATGGAAAGCTATCAATTGGTGTCTGAGTTCCTTCATGAAGATAGGGTATTCGGTGGATGTTTCTGAATGCTGGTTTCTGGAATGTTGATTCAAGTTCTTGACTTTCCGTGGGACAAGTGGAATCAGCTTCACATCTTTCATAAATTCACAGATCAATACCATGGAGCCTGGGAACAGGCCCTGCAAGGAACATCTATATCACCCTGATGTTATGTATTGGTATTGTATGTTTCTGACCTTCACACAAACAATTCTGCATAACTAGGTCAGTCCATCTAACTATATTTTCCACTGGAAGGTCCCATCCTGCAAGCTCTCCTTGCGTGGAGCTCCTATTATTTACATTACAGTGTCTTGTCAACTGGACTCAGCCTTATTTCTAAAATATTAACTCACAGGGAACAGTTTAATGCACAATGGGACAAACTCCTGTCAGCCTCCTACACTCCGAGCAAGCAATGTACAAGTACCCTTCAGGGTAAGACTAGTAAACACTTCAACTCCTCACAAATTCTTCAAGCTGGAGCTTTCAAAGTATTCTCTTTGGTTATATATGTCATCTCTTGTTTTCCTGAGGGAAGGGTTGAGGATAAAGTGCTTTCCGATCAATCTTTGAAGAAGAGGGATGTGATACAAGCTGAAGATGATGGGTCTGAAGTATTGTGAAGAAACCTTTGCTAAATTAAAGCTGCACTGGGGATTTTAATTTTAATAAACACTTGATGCAAAGCTAGCTTGCTCCAAGAAAGTGTTCTAGGGGGCAGAAATAAACCCTAGGCCCTCCAGCAAGACACTTAAGCACATGAATAGTTCCATAGAATTAAAGTGAAGCACAAGCCCAAGTATATTGCTGAATTGGGGACCTAATAAGTTAGGCTCCCTCCTTTCCCTTCTTTGATTGTCATTTCTTGTTATTGCCTAATAATGAACCCAATTCTGCTAACCCTTACTCACAAATAGCTCCATTGAGTTCAATGGGATGACTTGCATGAGTAAGGCTATTCACATAATAAGTCTTCTGAGCGATAGACCCCTTCTTTGAATTCTCTCTATGGTAGGGACCATGTTTGTTTCCTGTAAGACATCATGCAAACTTGTAGCACTTGATAAGTAAAAGACAACTATGATTATTTAGGAAATCGGTCTATGAACAGCTTATAAATTGTTTGATATTGGGGACTTCGTGTGTGTCTTAGTCTGCAATCTCCATTTTCAATGTGGGGCTTGCTGCATTCTCTGCTGTGCTTCTACCTCCATGTTGGACAGAAATTCCAAAGCTAGTGACACGGGGTGAAAATGGAGAGTTGCTGAACTATAATGATCATCCATTCAAATAGAGCAACCTTGGACAAAGATTGTTGCAGCCCAGGGCACTCCAGTTATTCAAGTCTTTTCCCTCTGAAGTTCAAACTAAGGAAGTCACCTAGTAGGGTTGCCAACTTTCTACTCGCACAAAACCAAACACCCTTGCCCCACCCCCTGCCCCGCCCTTCCTCTGAGGCCCCAACCCCCGCTCACTCCATCCCCCCTCCCTCTGTTGCTCACTCTTCCCACCCTCACTCACTCGCTCATTTTCACCAGGCTGGTTCAGGAGGTTGGGGTGCGGGAGGGGGTGAGGGCTCAGGCTGGAGGTGAGGGCTCTGGGATGGGGCCAGAAATGAGGAGTTCAGGGTGCAGGAGGGGGCTCCGGGCTGAGGCAGTGGGTTGGGATGCGGGAGGGGGTGAGGGCTCCAGCTGGGGGTGCAGGCTCTGGGGTGAGGCCAGGGATGATGGGTTTGGGGTGCAGGAGGGGGCTTCTGGCTGGGGGGTGTGGAAATGAGGGGTTCAGAGTGTGGGAGGGGGCTCTGGGCTGGGGCATGGGGTTGGGGTGTGTATGGGGGGGTGAGGGCTCCAGCTGGGGGTGCAGACTCTGGGGTGGGGTTGGGAATGAGGGGTTGGGGTGCAGGCGGGTGCTCCAGTCTGGGACCAAGGGGTTTGGGGTGCAGGAGGGAGCTCCGGCCTGGGGCAGGAGGTTGGGGCATGGGAGCAAGTCAGGGGTGCAGGCTCCAGGCGGCGCTTACCTCAAGCAGCTCCTGAAAGCAGCGGCATGTCCCCCCTCCAGCTCCTACGCAGAGTCACAGCCAGGCAGCTCTGTGCACTGCCCCGTCCGCAGGCACTGACTTCACAGCTCCCATTGGCCAATGGGAGCTGTGGGGGGCAGCGTTTGGGGCAGGGGCAGCATGTGGAACCCCCTGGCTGCCCCTACACCTAGGAGCCAGAGGGGGGACAGGCCACTGCTTCCGGGAGCTGCACAGAGCCAGGGCAGACAGGGAGCCTGCCTTAGCCCCGCTGCGCCGCCAGCTGAACTTTTAACGGCCTGGTCAGCGGTGCTGACAGGAGCCGCCAGGGTCCCTTTTCGACCTGGCATTCTGGTTGAAAACTGGATGCCTGGCAACCCTATCACCTAGTGAGGGACCGATCACCTGAGAAGGTTGATCAGATATCATCTGACAAAGGTCTCAGGAGGTTATAAAAGACAGGGTCTCTTACAGCCATTTGAGAGACATAGCAGAGGGCAGTGACTACAGTGATTTGCAGGAGAAGACTTGAACTTCAGAAGGACCCTCAACAACCCAGAGGACTCTGATCTAAGCAAGTGCTCCAGAGCAATGAGGAAACTGAAGCAGGAAAATGCATATGGTTTTAATCACTTTTGTCTGGAACTGTATAATTTCTATGGTATAGAAAATAAAGAGTGATCATGTGCTTTAGCTAATGGTAGTCTGGGGGTTCAGCACTTGTCCTGGGGGCCTCAGGCACCTGGGCCACTTGGTCCCTTTTCTTTCTGGAAAGGGATAATGGAGAGCCTATGCCCAAGAAGTGTGCAAGATAGGCCAAAGAATAAGACACGGCGCAGCCCACTCTGATCAAGGGAAGCTTAGAAGCACATTGGGACACAAACCCAGCAGCGAGAGAGTATCCACCCAGAGGGAACTTGACTAGGCTATGCATGACAAGATTTTAGGTGTGCTTTATTGATCTTGGCCATGATAATTCTAATGCCTTTCTGACTGAGAACGGCAGTCTATTTCCCTCTCCAAGGCAGCTCAACTGAGCTGGATGGCACATGGTGGGAACTAAGGCTCAGCTTTGCCTGCCCAACTGAACAGCAGGGGGTGCAGCCAACCTAAGAGGGACAGTGTGGGGAGCAGGACAGCTGCCCAGGGCTTCCCTGCTGTGGGCGGGGGGGGGGGGGGAGGGGAGGGAGGATCCAGTCTCTCCAGAGGAGCAGTGAGTAGCTGGGCTCTAGTTGCCCAGATTTCTTGTCAATTTCACAGCTCTGCTGGGGCTGTGAAATGGATGAGAGCTAACTGATGTAAGTAACAGTGTCTACTCAGACACTGCATCACCCTAATTGCACTGACATAAGCCCCAGGCCTCTCGTGGCGGTGGAGTTATGTCGGTGTAGTATGGCACTTACATTGGTGGGACAGGGCTGCAGTGTGTACACTGACATCATTACGTCAACATAAACTACCTTATGTTGCCCTAACTGTGTAGTGTAGACCAGACCTTAGGCCTGGTCTACACTATGAGTTTAATTCGAATTTAGCAGCGTTAAATCGAATTAACCCTGCACCCGTCCACACAATGAAGCCATTTATTTCGAAATAAAGGGCTCTTAAAATCGATTTCTGTACTCCTCCCTGACGAGCGGAGTAGCGCCGAAATCGATATTGTCATTTCGAATTAGGATTAGTGTGGCCGCAATTCGATGGTATTGGCCTCCGGGAGCTATCCCACAGTGCACCATTGTGACCGCTCTGGACAGCAATCTGAACTCGGATGCACTGGCCAGGTAGACAGGAAAAGCCCCACGAACATTTGAATTTCATTTCCTGTTTGCCCAGCACAGGAGAGCACAGGTGACCACAGAGAGCTCATCAGCACAGGTAACTATGCAGGCCGATAATTGAAAAAGAGCACCAGCATGGACCGTACGGGAGGTACTGGATCTGATCGCTATATGGGGAGAGGATTCAGTGCTAGCAGAACTTCGTTCGAAAAGACGAAATGCCAAAACTTTTGAAAAAATCTCCAAGGGCATGATGGAGAGAGGCCACAATAGGGACTCAGAGCAGTGCCACGTGAAAGTCAAGGAGCTCAGACAAGCCTATCAGAAAACAAAGGAGGCAAACGGTCGCTCCGGGTCAGAGCCGCAGACATGCTGCTTCTACACTGAGCTGCATGCAATTCTAGGGGGGCCGCCACCACTACCCCACCTCTGACCGTGGATTCCGAGGCTGGGGTAATCTCATCAGCCACACCTGAGGATTCTGCGGACGGGGAAGAGGAGGAGGAGGAGGACGAGGAGGACGAGCTTGCGGAGAGCACCCAGCCCTCCATTCTCCCCAACAGCCAGGATCTTTTTCTCAGCCTGACTGAAGTACCCTCCCAAGCCTCCCAAGCCAGTACCCAAGACCATGACCCCATGGAAGGGACCTCAGGTGAGTTTACATTTAAAATATAAAACATGGTTTAAAAGCAAGCGTTTTTTTAATGATTAATTTGCCCTGAAGACTTGGGATGCATTCGCGGCCAGTACAGCTACTGGAAAAATCTGTTAACGTGTCTGGGGATGGAGCAGAAATCCTCCAGGGACATCTCCATGAAGCTCTCCTGGAGGTACTCCAAAAGCCTTTGCAGAAGGTTTCTGGGCAGTGCAGCCTTATTCCGCCCTCCATGGTAGGACACTTGACCACGCCATGCTAGTAGCAAGTAATCTGGTATCATTGCATGACAAAGCCTGGCAGCGTATGGTCCCGGTGTTTGCTGGCATTCAAGCAACATCCGTTCTTTATCTCACTGTGTAATCCTCAGGAGAGTGATATCGCTCATGGTAACCTGGTTGAAATACGGGAATTTAATTAAGGGGACAGAGGTGGCCCTTCCTACTGGGCTGTTTGCCTGTGGCTGAAAAGAAATCCTTCCCTGTAGTAAGCCAAGGGCGGGCGGGGGGGGATTGGCGCTAAGCTTTTCACGTGTGGCTAGCAGGGATCTTGCCTGATACCAGCCACGCGGTGGGGGGAGGGATAAAGCGATCATCCCAGAGAATTGAATGGAGTGGGGGTTAGTTTGTTTTCTGCTGCTGAAGGTTAACAGGAAAACCACAGCACTCAACAGGCTTTGCTTGGTATGTGGGAAAGGAGGACGCAGAAGCCGAAAGACAATGGCTTACCATGGCCGCATGCAAGCCGAATTCTGTTGCCCGGACCTGCATCTGTGATCTCTAGCAGCAAAGCCACAGGCACTCAATATTAAGAGGCAAAATGTGACCTTGCACAGAAATCACATGTGCTATGTAATGTGAATAGTGTTGTTCACCGTGAAAGAGTATAAGCATTGTTCTGTAAAATGTATCTTTTTAAAAAATTCTCTCCTTTTTTCCCTCCCTCCAGCAGCTGCAAATTTTTCAAGCCTCCCTCCTCCGTCCTGAAGGCTATCTCAGATAAGGTGTCGGAAAAAGAGGACGCGAGACGAGATGTTCACAGAAATCATGGAATCCACCCGCAATGAAAGAGCTCATCTGAATGAGTGGAAGGACACGGTTTCAAAGTATAGGAAAGATGCCAGTGAACGTGAGGACAGGAGCGACCAACTTGAGGACATGAGGGACCAACGTGAGGACAGAAGGGACCAAAGTGAGGAGAGGAGAGATGGTCGAGATGAGAGGTGGCGGCAGGAAGATCAGAGGAGGCAAGATGCAACGCTGGGGCCGCTGGACATGCTCCGGCATCTGGTGGAGCTTCAGGAACGGCAGCAGGATCACAGACTGGCGCTACAGCCCCTGTATAACCCCCCTCCCCCCTCCCCATGTTCCATAGCCTCCTCACCCAGACGTGTAAGAACGCGGGGGGGGGGGGGGGGGGGAGGCTCCGTGCACCCTCCCATTCCACTCCAGTGGACAGCCCAAGCAAAAGGCTGTCATTATTTTAACCTTTTTTTAGTGGCCTTTTCCTTCCCTCCGATCCTCCTCCCAACCCCACCCGGGCTACCTTGTCAGTTCTCTCCCTCTTTTTATAATCAATTAATAAAGAATACATTATTTTTAAACGGTAGTGACTTTATTTCCTTTGAAAGCAAGCTGTGATCAAAGGGGGAGGGTGGGTTGCCTACAGAGAATGAGTCAATAAAGGGGGCAGGTTTTCATCGAGAAACAAACAGAACTTTCACACGGTAGCCTGGCCAGTCATGAAACTGGTTTTCAAAGCTTCTCTGATGCGCCACACTTCCTGGTGTGCTCTTCTAATCGCCCTGGTGTCTGGCTGTGCGTAATCAGCAGCCAGGCGATTTGCCTCAGCCTCCCACCCTGCCACAAACGTCTCCTCCTTACTCTCACAGAGATTGTGGAGCACACAGCAAGCGGCAATAACAATGGGGATATTGGTTTGGCTGAGGTCTGAGCGAGTCAGTAAAGTGCGCCAGCGACTTTTTAAATGGCCAAATGCACATTCCACCACCATTTTGCACTTGCTCAGCCTCTAGTTGAACAGCTCCTGACTCCTGTCCAGGCTGCCTGTTTATGGCTTCATGAGCCATGGCATTAAGGGGTAGGCTGGGTCCCCAAGGATAACTATTGGCATTTCAACATCCCCAACGGTTATTTTCTGGTCCGGGAAGTAAGTCCCTTGCTGCAGCCCTTTAAACAGAGTAGTGTTCCTGAAGACACGAGCGTCATGAACCCTTCCCAGCCAGCCTACGTTGATGTTGGTGAAACGTCCCCTGTGATCCACCAGTGCTTGCAGCACCATTGAAAAGTAACCCTTGCGGTTTATGTACTGGGTACCCTGGTGCTCCGGTGCCAAGATAGGGATATGGGTTCCATCTATCGCCCCACCACAGTTAGGGAATCCCATTGCAGCAAAGCCATCCACTATGGCCTGCACATTTCCCAGAGTCACTACCCTTCCTAGCAGCAGCTCAATGATTGCTTTGGCTACTTGCATGACAGCAGCCCCCACATTAGATTTGCCCACTCCAAATTGATTCCTGACTGACCGGTAGCTGTCTGGCGTTGCAAGCTTCCACAGGGCTATCACCACTCGCTTCTCAACTGTGAGGGCTGCTCTCATCCTGGTATTCTGGTGCTTCAGGGCAGGGGAAAGCAAGTCACAAAGTTCCATGAAAGTGCCCTTACGCATGCGAAAGTTTTGCAGCCACTGGGAATCGTCCCACACCTGCAACACTATGCGGTCCCACCAGTCTGTGCTTGTTTCCCGGGCCCAGAATCAGCGTTCCATGGATAGAACCTGCTCCATTAACAACATGATCTCCAAAGCGCCGGGACCCGCGGTTTGAGAGAATTCTGTGTCCATGTCCATGTCCTCATCACTCTCGTCGCCGCGCTGCCGTCGCCGCCTCCTCCTTGCCTCGTTTTTCTGGTCCTGGTTCAGCATAAACTGCACTATAATGCGCGTGGTGTTTACAATGTTCATGACTGCTGTCTTGAGCTGAGCGGGCTCCATGCTTGCCGTGGTATGGCGTCTGCTGCGTTCACCTAGGAAAAAAGGCGCGAAACGGTTGTCTGCCGTTGCTTTCATGGAGGGAGGGGTGAGGCTGTACCCAGAACCACCTGCGACAATGTTTTTTGCCCCATCAGGCACTTGGATCTCAACCCAGAATTCCAATGGGCAGGGGAGACTGCGGGAACTATGGGATAGCTATGGGATAACTACCCACAATGCAACGCTCCGGAAATCGACGCTAGCCCCGGTATATGGACGCACACCGCCGAATTAATGTGCTTAGTGTGGCCGCATACATTCGACTTTATACAATCTGTTTCCAAAATTAGAATTCTGTAAATTCGGATTAATCCCGTAGTGTAGCCATACCCTTAGACAGGATGTGACAATGCTCATAGCCCACACAAGGGAGCAAAGGCGCGCCTTACTCCCCTGGATGGCCACACCGCCAGGCACAACAGTGAGCACTATGGATCAGACATTTAAAAGTGCTCAGCACCAAGACCCTCCCATTGTGACACTTAAAGCCAGACTTGCCGAACCCTTGAAAATCTGACCAGGCGTATAGTTCCTAGTAAATTGGAGCCGTAATCTGAGTTGGGGGCCCCAGGCAAATACAAATACAGTAATTCCTCGCTTAACGTCATCCCAATTAATGTTGTTTCATTGTTATGTTGCTGATCAATTAGAGAACATGCTCGTTTAAACTTGTGCAATGCTCCCTTATAACATTGTTTGGCAGCTGCCTGCTTTATCCACTGCTTGCCGGAAGAGAAGCCCGTTGGAGCTAGCTGGTGGGGGCTTGGAACCAGGGTGGACCCCCTAAGTTCCCTGTGCGGCAGCTGCCTAGCAGGCTATCAATTGCTGGGCAGTTCAGCTGTCCCTCCCCCCACTGCCTTGGAGCTGCTCCTGGGAGCCTCCTGCTTGCTGTGCAGGGGAGGGGAGGAGGATGAGGGGTGCTAAAGTCAGGGTGTCCCCCTCCCCCGGCTCCTGTCCCCCATCCAGGGATGAAAGTAATTCTCAACACTTACCGGCACGGGGGCCAGCTTCGGCCCCCAGAAGGGCGGGGCCTTGGGCAGAAGGGGTGGGGCTCAGGTGGGTCAGCGTCCCTCAGCCAGCCCATCTGTGCTGCCTGGCCCGCGCCACCTGGGGCTCCAGCAGTGATGTAAAGGGCCCAGAGATGCAGTAGCAGCAGTGGTGGCCAGAGCCCCAGGCCCTTTTAAATCATGGCACCAGGGCAGCTGCTCCTTTTGCCCCCCCCCCCCATCGGCAGCCCAGGGGGGCCAAAAGGGGCAAGGACGTTAAAGCACTGCCGCGGCACAGGACCCTGCTTAAAGCGCTGCCGTGGCAGCGCTTTAATGTCGGCTGCTACGGGCCGGTACCAGTGGCCACTTTTTACCGTTATGACATACCGGCCCATACCAGCTTACTTTCACCCCTGATCCCATCTCCACAGAGCACGGGGGGCCAGGACAGGGCTCAGGATGGAGGGAGCTTGCTGGCAGCAGCTGCTGTCTCAACTTGCTGATCTACTTAAAGGCAGTGTACATAGAGTGGGGTCAGCGTACTTAAAGGGGCAATGTGCGTCTCTCTCTCTCACACACATGGTGTGTGTCTCTGTCTCTCTCTGCCAGGCTGTCTGCCCTCCCTCCCTTTGTGCTGTGAGGCTACATTAACAACATGTTAACCCTTGAGGGCTCATCCGAATGCTAGTTCATCATTTAGCAGTAAGGCATTCCCTGAGAAATATCCCACCCTCTGACTCCACCACCTCAACCAAGCTTCACAATCATCATTGCTGTGTACAGTATTAAATTGTTTGTTTAAAACTTATACTGTGTGTGTCTGTGTGTCTGTGTGTAGTCTTTTGTCTGGTGAAAAAAATTTCCCTGGAACCTAACCCCACCTATTTACATTAATTCTTATGGGGAAATTGGATTAGCTCAACATCGTTTCGGTTAAAGTAGCATTTTTCAGGAACACAACTACAATGTTAAGTGAGGAGTGTCTGTAAACAATGTTTTAGTTGAGGGTCCTTTCAACAAATATGCAGCACAATACTCCTTCCTTGGGGATTTTAACTGTAGTGTTTTACTATAATATGTAATAGTGTTTTTTAGCACCATGTATTTACGTGGCTTTAACTATACTAGACATGTTGCATTATATTAATAGTGCTTCACACTGTTATTTAATAAACTCCAGGAAAAAAATGTCAACCGGATGATTATGCTTTTAGGTTGCACTATACCAGTGAGGAGCAGCTATACTGCAATCTAATAAAAAGAGCTTGTACAACATGGAGTTGAAAACACAATTTGACAGCCTAGAAAAGAATTCTATTGCTTTTCCGGAGGTAGCGTCCTTTAAAAAACAATTTAAAATCTCGTTTTCAGCAGAAGAGGTGGGATGACATCGATAAGCTGTCTGTAGAGATTGCATCATTGATATCTGTGGATGGATCCCTCTTCTGAAAGTTGAAAAGTTCATCTCTTCAATGGCAATAGCCCTTTCCTAATTGCTCAGCTTCCTCTTTGCAGAGAAGCAAAGGGAGCTGAGCCTTCAAGGGTATGATACTCCTGGGAAAAACAAGCAAGCCAAGCAAGGAGGGGATCTGCAGGGAAAGGAGTAAAAAGGAACACTAGAAACGAGGAGGGCTGAAGGAGCAAGGCTCTGAAATAGGAAAGGGGTAGGGAAACAAAGAAAATGAGAATCAGAGCTAAGTAATTGAGAACACAATTGGAATACCTTAAGGAATAAAGCAAAAGCCAGGGGAAATAAAGGCAGGCAAAAATGGACATCTTTTATGTCTCCAGAGTTTCACAAAGAAACAAACTGTTCAATGAAGGTTTCGAAAGAGTTTCTAATGTTTGGCAAAGTTGGAAGTTTTCAAGTTTCTTATCCCTCTGACGTGGATGCTGGAATTCTGTGTTTGTTTACATCCAAATCTACTTACAGTGTAAGTTTATTCAGATGGTCCAATGAGATTACCATCTTTTAGTTACAGCTGCATACAATGCTTAGCACAATTGAGTCCCAGGAAGGGTTTGGGACCTATAAGTACAATCAAAAATACTTCTAATAATAGTTTCTGAAAACATGGCTTTGGGTGGGGGTGCGGGGGAATCTATCTTCCAAATTTTGTAAAAGTTTAGAAAATTGATCCATTTTAAGACCGTATGATCTACTACTTATGCATGTGCTTAAACATTTGCAGAATCATAGCTTTAGGAGCCAAATTTGAAAATATTATCACTAGTAGGGCTGTTCCGTGTGTGCAAAAATCTCACAGGTGGAATTTTTCCAAGAGTGCTAAGTGTCTACCTATTTCTGCTCCCACTGAAATAAATGGGAGTTTTACCAGTGGTTTCACCAGAAGCACTGTGAGGCTAGTGCTGAGTGCTTTTGAAAATACCACCACAAATGTATATTTGCAAACTGCATTTATACATAAAGCCATGTAACTACCTCATTCATGAACACAAAAAATAAAATCAGTATGTGTGCATACAATCTGTTTTATTTGCACTAACACCGGCATGGAAGCGTGTCCATATGAAAATGTACACATGCAGAGTTAGAGTCCAGCAGGGAAGCCATTTTGAGAAAGATTTTAAGACAGTGGAGAGTAGCCTAGTTCTGACATGCATCCTCAATTATAATGCAAAGACTGCAGTTAATTTCCTTCAAGTTGCTGACAGAGTCAACAGAAATACTTTAAAAAAAGGATCTCTATTGTACTATTACTTGCACTAATCTGCTACAATTATTTTGCTGGGTGAGACAATTAGTAAATAATTGCAAATTTCTCTTTAGTCATTTCCATTAGTGCTGTTTTAGATTCAGAGATACATTGTTAGCTATGGCAGCTTATGATTAATTCTCCCTCCTTTTCCCCCTAACGAGGCTTAGTGCTCCTAGAAGCTGACTTAATTGGTATTGCATATTAATTAATTGCAGGCAAACAGTACTAATTTGGCAAAAAATATATAAAAATTGTCAGTGAGATCCCTGGGACTGTAAGATGCCAATGGAAGGCAACTGAATGAAGACAAGAGGCTCAGGTATTAAATATACTGATTTACACCCATCATGCATGTGAAGTAAATGATCATGATTAACCAGTGTTATGAAACTTTCTAAATGAAATTGTTACATTAGCAGATCATGAAACCCTTCCCTGTTTCCTGAAGAGAAAAAACTAAAGATTCCCTGGCAAGCTTTCCTGATGAACCAGAATGCTGCTGTTTTGTTTTCCCAGGTGGACGGAATTTCAGAAATAATTATCTTAGTAAATTTTCCATATAGAAAATTGACTACGTCCGGTCATCTTTCCAAAAAGAGATCTTAATTAACTCAATAATACTTCACAATCTCAAAGCACTTTGTAACTGATAAGAAACTTAGCCTCACAGCACCCTTGAAGTGAAGTTGTATGGTATTAGCTTCATTTCATTTTAACAGATTAAAAAAATAGGCAGAGATTAAGGTTCAAGTTTTCAAGAGTGGCTTTTGTGCACATGTAGAGCCTGAAAGTCAAGAGGAGTGGTTGATGCTCATCACCTTGGGGGTGGGGTGGGGGGGAGGAAGGGGAAAACTAGAGAGTCTGTTTATCACACAGGAGTCAATAAACCCATCTTTTTAAAAGCATTGGCCTAGATGTCTCTCCCAGGGTAACACAGCACACCAGGGACAGAAACAGGAAAAGAACCCAGATCCCCTGACTTCCAGTCCTGTGCCACAATAAGACCAATTTCTGGGGACAGAGAACCCATTTTGGATGAAACACCAAATTTACCCTTGTCACTGTCAACTCAAAACAAACCTCATATGATGTTCCAAAAAAGCCAAAATAATGGTTGTTCTCCCCTCTTTGCTTAGTTTCTCTTTTTCTTGCTTTTGGGTTCCTTCCAACACCAAAAGCAGAAGTGCCATCATATTTTGAGATCCTGTTTTCATAATGATATTTCCAGCCAAACCAAATAATCAAACTCCAGCAACCAAATGTGTTCTCATGTGATGTTCAACCCAGTTTGCAGGCCCAAGAATTCCAGATAGTTTGACTGAATACTCCCAGGAGTAGAGGTTTATATCTCAACCAAAATTACAAACCTTTTAAGGTCCATGCACTACTGTTAGTGAACTATACTGTTTGACATTTGAAGATATTGGTATCCTGACCGAGTCAGAGGTAACGGCCAGAAGGGACCGCCAGCTCATCTAGATGTACAAGCCCTTTAAACACTGCCACTCCCCTTGTACTTCCACATTTTTAACTGTGACAATACACTCTTTCTCAGCCATAAAAGAATTACCATTACCTCCGGTAATAACTATGTTGACCTGTACCCTTCCTCACCACCACCATAGGCCAGTCTCATCACACTTCCTGAGCAGGGCCGGCTCCAGCATTTCTGCCGCCCCAAGCAAAAAAAAAAAAAAAAAAAAGCCGCGATTGCGATCGGCGGTGGCAATTGGGGAAAAAAAAAAAAACCCTCGATCGGCGGCGGCAGTTCAGCGGCAGGTCCTTCGCTCCTAGAGGGAGTGAGGGACCTGCCGCCCCCGAATTGCCGCAGGTGCTGCCCCTCTCCCTTGGCCGCCCCAAGCACCTGCTTGTTAAGCTGGTGCCTGGAGCCGGCCCTGTTCCTGAGTCAGTTCTTTCTTTTAAATATAAAATGATCTGTCAGAGCAGTACAAGACCAGGAATAATCCCTCAGCCTCAGCTATTCTCACGGAGGACCCAGATCTTCACCTGGTGTAAGTTGGCTGAAGTCAGTGGATCCATACTGATTTATACGAGCTGGGCCCCTGTCTCTTCATTCCCCAGCACAAACATTAAAATGTTTAAAAAGTAACCCAATATATTAATCTATGATCACCTGGCATTGTCTTGGGAAGCATTCCCAGTACTCCACTCAGATTGGCCTCCTCTGGAGCATGGAACTCCTTGCATTCCACTTACCTCTCACATAAAGGAGAGGTACCTGTTGCAGGCAGTACATTAGAAAAAATTATACAGGCAGGAGACCTTAGTTATTCAGACCAAGTCTTGCTAAGCTATCTTAAAGGCTGCCATTCTATGCAGAGATGATTTAAGGGAACAATAGCTTATCTGTGCTCCACCACCAAGATCCAGAGACTGCCTGCTTTCCTAGGACTCTTGGGAGGAGACCATCAATGGCCAAAGTTAAGCATCAGAACATTGCAACAGCAAGACCATGAGGACATATGTGTCACACGAACAGACTGTCACTTGGCAGTTCTGAATGCCCTCTCATTGTTAAGACACATGATCACCCCTCCTTAGCCAGCTGGGACAGCCAGCATTGACCTTCACTGCTGGTTATGAGTAAGGCTACGATTTGATCTTGAAGGTCGTGGAAGTCATGGACTTCCGCAGAGCTCCGTTACTTCAGCCCACAGCAGCTGGGAGCTGCAGGCCACCCTGACCTCTCCTGGTGGCCGGCAGCTTCGTGGTACCCCTGCCACCTGGAGTGGTGGGGGCCCCCCACAGCTCCCCAGCTGCCATGGGTGCTGGGGTGGAATCCCTCAGAGCTCCCCAGCCCCATGGGCAGTGGGGGATCCCCGACAGCTCCTCAGCCACTGCTGGTGGAGGAATCCCGCAGGAGCTCCCCAGTCCCTGCAGGTGGCGGGGGGAGGGGGGAGAATCCCCTGGCAGCTCCCCTACCTGGAGGGGAATCTCCCAGAGCTCCCCAGTCCCCAGGCAGCGGGGGATCCCCTGCAGCTCCCCAGCTGCCACAGGCGGGGGTCCCACCCAGCTCCCAGCCACTGGGCAGGGGCTGCAGCTCCCAGCCACAGCAGGGCAGGGTGCTTGACCCTCCTCCCTCCCCGTTTTGTCGTGGACATTTTTAGTAAAAGTCAGGGACAGGTCACGGCTTCTGTGAATGTTTATTAATTGCCCGTGACCTATCCGTGACTTTTACTAAAAATGTCCATGACAAAATCGTAGCCTTAATTGTGAGATATGAAAGAGAAGGAAGTCAACAAGTGGGCCAGCAATGCACTGAAGAAGCAACTCAGATGGCAAGTGGTAAAATGGAGATGTATCTAATAGTGCCTGCAACAACTCCTGCCAGCCTCTGAATATGACTTGTGGGAAGGAATTTAAGAGCAGAGGAGACCTTCGCTGCCCACAAGGGTGCTATCTTGCAGAAAGGTATACATGGGCACTGCTGTGTTGCAGGCTATTCTTGCCAGTCCAACTCTGGTCGGCACCTATTCCTCTTTGAAACATGTATATCTGTTTGAGACTGGGCACAATGCCACCCAACAGATGGCCATGAGTGTAGGCAGGCTGGAAAGCGATGATGTGCATATATAAAGCCAGATTTCCTTTCCAAAAAAATAAAAAATAAAAAAGGCAAGTTGCGTAAAGCTTCTACAATTCTAGTTCGTTAAAATTAAGACAACTCTGAAGCATTTCAAAATAGCTCACAGAGCAGTTCAAAGTGATCTTTGGGCTCTGCTGTATCAGGGTTAGTCATTCAAAAAGAAAACATTATGAAGTTTCCATCTGTGGAAAGTGTGGTGTTAAGCAAAATCTCATAGCACTCTAGGTCCTCCAATTCCTCCTGAGGACAAGGACATGTTGGATGGTGGTGGGGAAACTTAATAACATGTGCAGCTCTCCTGGGTAATCTTGAATCAAGATCTTACCTGGTTACACATACCTCCGAGCAGGGCCAGATTAACTCTCCTGTGGGCCCGGGGCTATTAGATTTTGTGGGGTGCCTGTATACAAGTCTTTTTCCTGGGAGGGAGTTTGGTGCAGAAAGGGTCTGGGGCAGGGGATTGGGGTGCAGGATGGGGTGTAGGCTCTGGGAGAGAGTTTGGTGCAGGAGGGGATTCTGACCTGGGGCAGGGGATTGGGGTGCAGGAGGGGGTGCGGGGTCTGCGAGGGAGTTTGGGTGCAGGAAGGGGATTCTGATCTGGGGCAGGGGGTTGGTATGGAGGACGGGATGTGAGGTTCAAGCTCCGGCTGGGAGGCGCTTATCACAGGCGGCTCCCGGAAGCTGCTGGCTGCTAGCACGTCTCCGCAGCCCCTGGGCGTAGGGGGGCAGTGGGTCGGTAGCTGTGGGGATGGTGCTGGGGGTGGGGGCAGCGCGCAGAGCTGCCTCCCCTCCCCCCCCCCCCCCCCGCAAGGGGCCACAGAGACGTGCCAGCAGCTAGCCACTTCCCGGAGCGGCGTGGAACAATGGCAGGCAGGCAGCCTGCCGAGCACCCTTTTTAGCAGCCCGGAGATCGCTGCCTATGATTTATTTTTGCAGGGCCCCCCTTGAGCCAGGGCCCTGGGCTGCAGCCCTTAAAGCCCCTGATTTAATCCAGCCCTGCCTCCGAGTGCTCCTTGCTCCTGCTTCCCCTACAATATAGTAGGAGGCTTGGTACTGTCAGTTTATCTGACCAGGATATTAAAGAAGGTAAACAGGGTATTTTGCCTCCCAGGGCTTAGGGGCTACATATAATTTATGCCAAAGCAAACAAAACAGCAGAACATCTCATTTTCCAGTGGCAAACTGGTGAAATTCACACCCCAAACGTTCCAAGGGAAAAATCTATGGCTCGTCAGGTTAAATGCCTTCTCCAGTGTTAACGTTTCATTTGGAAAGCAATATTTTTTCGAAGGCAGAGTTACCTAAACTTTTCTCCTTTCCCTGTCCTTGTTTTCAATTTTTCCTTGAGCAGCGTATAGCACAGAAAGTGATTTTCCTGTTCATTGCTGCTGTCCCTGCTTGCTGCCATCAACCTTGGCTATTTTATTGCTTGTTTATCTGCTTATTTCAGAACCAATATAACGGAGCTTCTTCTGCAGCAATCATACCCCTTCCAAAGCTTAAGTTTTGTTTTCGATCTGAATGCTCCCTTTGTTCTAGTAGCTGTCCACAGTTCACCCCACATACTGATTTTTCTTTTGTCACACAGATCTATGCTATTTGATTTCCTCTGCTTTACCACACTTCTTTATAGTTGGTCTAATCTGATGTCAGGTTCTCTTTGTGGAAAATTGATTCTGCCAGGCTGCTTTGAACAAATGACTAAGTGCTCCATTCAGCAAAGGGGCATGAGTTTCATATCATCCATATCATCCTCTGCAAGAAGTGCTGGAATTACTTCTCCAGCTACCTTATACCTAGGCTCCTATTTCTTCTACTCACTGTCTTATCTCCTCCTTATGTCTCTCATGCTCCTGTCTTCCTGTTTCCTTCCATGAGGCAATCCCTCATGTCATGATGCACAGAGCAACCTTGCTCTTTTCCCTTGAACACTTCCTGAAAGCAACCAAAGCTCATCTACACACTAACCCACCTCGTTGAAAATGGTGTCACAAAAGAAATCATGCTGTTTTCCAAGGGTCTGATCCTCAATGGGAGTTTTACCATTGAGTTCAATGACAGCAGGATCAGAAACTAAGGCCTTATCAACATACGGGTGGTAGTGGTGTTACTTTGCAACTTACTTTGGGTTCTGAGCATTAAAATGACCTGCATCCACACAGCACAATTCTTAAAGTGTATTAACTGGCCAGTTAATATGTATTCTGTAATCCATTTTTAAAGTGGATTAAGTTAATTGCAAATTAACATTCACATGGGTGCATGTCTCCTTCTCACTAGCTTGGTGGTATTCCAACTATCACCCCACACTGCTTTGCATTATTCCAAAGACTGTCCTGTCTGTTTACCTATGTGCCTTCTACTGCTTTGGGGGTCATGATGCCCAGATGTCACTGCTGTTTAAATTCTGGCACAAAGCCAGGATCAATCTGTTTGCTGCTGCACATTCCTGGAGTCGCATACCTCAGCATTATACTTTACTATAGCAGCACTATACTACACTTGAGTTAGCTGCCTCGAGCCATGTGGACACAATTATTGTGGATTGACTAACCCACAACAGTTTGTGCACAAAAACTCACTGTGAAAATACCCCCTGGTTTAGACAAGGCCTTAGAGCTTCATGCTTCTCTCCCCATGTTTGCATGGAGGGGAGCCTTGGCCCACAGAATAGGGAAATTCTCCCTTGAGAAATGTGCAGGGTCAGGGGATAGAACCCTGATTTCTTTTACTAATGTGAGTGCTGTAAAATCTGAGTCAGACCTATGAGCTAGAAAGCTCCAGATTTAAACCATATAGTAAGGAAGTCTCAAATCCTACTCTCATATTGACCTCAGCTAGAGATGTGAGCAAAAGCAGAATGTGCAACTACACCTCCTCTTGCCTTGACTATTAGAGTTATTGGACATCATTCATTACTGCATTAATCCAATTTTACACTGACATAAAACTGGCTCAATGGAGAGGTCATACCCCGTATTCTTTCAACGTATTCTGTCCTTTCAATCCTTATCTCTTAGGCTACCAAATTAAGAGGCATTGGAAAGTTTTACACAAAGATATTATCTCTAGCAAGGGAAGTAAAACCTCCCTTCTGTGCCCCCAGTTTGACATACAAGTCATTCAGAATGTACAAGTGGCTGTGCTCTTATGCACACGTGAGGAGATCAGCAGCAACCTCACTGCCTTCCTAACGCAACCCCTTTCAAAATGGCCTGTCCGTCATATGGGATTTAAAAATAAAGACGCTATCCAAGTGTAAAGGAGTGGAGTCACCACCCGTACGTGCCTTTGTGGCAGGTGTAGCAGGCTCCTCCTCTAGCACTCCATCCTGATCAACAGTTGCACCAGCCCTGCAGAGGTCTGCCTCAGCTTGTGACTTGGCCCTCTGGTAAGCAAGTCTCCCCCCTTCTGAGGTAGTCAGCCAGAAGTCCAAACAAACAATAGTCCTGGGGCCTCAAGCCAAGCCTTCGACCTAAGTTCTGACTCACTAGTTCTTCTACCCCTGGTCTTGAGCGTCTTCATACCATCTTTTTCTGGCATCCAAGAGGGGAACTCAAGGTCTCCCCCTCTTCTCTGGATCCCACCCACGGACCCTGTAGTAAACAGGCAAGGTCTGTCTATTCAGGCCCCCAGTCTCCTCCCTGGGCTATTCCCACCTCAGTCTGTCTGCAGGCCTTTCCCACCAGCCATTCCTGGGCTCACTGCATTCGTCTCAGACTCCCTAAGGTCTCACATTTCACCCTTCCTTCAGGGCTGTGGTTTGCAGGATTATTCCCTGGAATTCTCCTACAAATCCCAAACCAAAACATACAAACTTAAGCCACTTCCTCCCTTCCCAGGCTTGAACTTTAGTCCTTCACAAGCCGTCCCCGAGCCTCTGCTCCTCAGCCACACACCAACACCCCAGGATTACCTCACTGCCGACTTGCCCCTATTTTGAGGCTGACCAAAGATGCTAGTTCCCCTCCTGTGGCTTTTCTCAATTCTCCCTTTTCCTGACTTCTATTAGACTATTCTCAGAGAGCAGGAACTCCCAACCTCCTCTTCCCTTGGGTCTCTGAGTTTTCTCAGTTCTTTTTTGGAAACCTGACTCCTTTTCAGGTGGACCTGCTAATTGACCTACTTAACACCCCTCCAGGTGCCAGCAGGTGGGTTAACTGAGCTCTCAAGCTCCTGTTAACCCTCTCAGTACCAGTGTGGGGCTTACAGGTTTGCTTTAGGCAACCTATTGTGATGTTAAGGATGTTAAAGTCCCAGCAGCAAAGTAGTTATTTCAGCAGGAACTCAACCAGCCAGATAACTACAGAAACCTTTCCACCCCTCAACATTATGGGAAGCATATCCTCAGGGCTCTCCTCACCCCCTATCTAACAGATGGCTTGTGCAGTGTGCCAAGAAGGTCACCATATTTATACTGGTCCTTCTGTTCATGCTACCACTCGGATGTGGAAGCATTTTACAACTGCTTTGTTCGCATGTGAATGACAGACCCATTATATTTAGACACAGCACATAATGTTTGGGGATTACTTTTCTTTAAATGAAAGAAGCTACACAAAATAAAGTTGCATTTGATTGTGCATTCCAGTCATAAGCTGACGAAGCAAGTATGTAGCAAGAAATATTGGTATAAGTGGGAGTTACTGATTGTGTGTGTCCAGGGGACATTCTGAGCACATGAAGCATGCAGAGGGTGAAATATATTTCTAAGTGGGTTATCTGAGGGTACATAGGGAAAGTAATTGTGAGTTCTTTCCATGTGTGGCAGAGCCTCATTCTAGGAAAAGACAGTCAAGGCCTGGCCTGCACTTAAAAACCTCTATAGGTATGTGGTTAGAGGTGCGAATTTTACCTACTTAGGGTTTCTCTTCACTGTAACATTAACTTGAGTTATCTACACTCAAGTTCCTACTCTCAAATCACTCTGACCATACTGTGAACTAACACTTGTGTCTACACTGATACAAAAAGGAAGGAAAAGTACTACTGCTTATACACCTTACAGGGTTCTAAATTAACTGAATCAACTGAGTTAAGGGACTAGCACATTATTGACAGTAAAAAAAAAGCAAATGAGAAGTTAGGTTGTATAAGGAACAGGATGGACGATCATATAGAAAAATGTATAATGTCATAATATCAATTGTGTGGCCAATAATGCACCCCACCTCAAAAAGAAATATTGCAGAAATTGAGGAGGTTCAGAGAAGGGCAAGGAGAATTAGGGGCATGGACAAAACTCATATGAAGAGAGATTGAGGAGACTGGGGTTGTTTACCTTAGAAAGGAGACATAAGAGGGGACATGATGACAGTATATAAAAAATAATGAATGGTATAGAGAAGGTAGATTTGGAACTTCTGTTCCTATTTCTCATAACACAAGAACAAGACAAGACAGTAGGTGAAACTGAAAAATGGCAAATTAAAAACTGATAAAAGGAAATAATTTTTCATAGAATCATAGAATATTAGGGTTCGAAGAGCCCTCAAGAGATCATCTAGTCCAACCCCCTGCTCAAAGCAGGACCAACCCCAACTAAATCATCCCCGCCAGGGCTTTGTCAAGCTGGGCCTTAAAAACCTCTAAGGATGGAGATTCCACCACCTCCCTAGGTAACCCATTCCAGTGCTTCACCACCCTCCTAGTGAAATAGTGTATCCTAATATCCAACCTAGACCTCCCCCACTGCAACTTGAAACCATTGCTCCTTGTTCTGTCATCTTCCACCACTGAAAACAGCCTTGCTCCATCCTCTTTGAAATCCCCAGTTGAAGGCTGCTATCAAACCCCCCTCAGTCTTTTTTGCAGACTAAATAAGCCCAGTTTCCTCAACCTCTCCTCGTTGCCCTACACTGGACTCTCTCCAATTTGTCCACATCCTTTCTGTGGTGGAGGACCCAAAACTGGACGCAATTCTCCAGATGTGGCCTCACCCGTGCGGAATAGAGGGGAATAATCACTTCCCTCGATCTGCTGGCAATGCTCAAACTAATGCAGCCCAATATGCTGTTAGCCTACTTGGCAACAAGGGCATACTATTGACTCATATACAGCTTCTCATCCACTGTAATCCCTAGGTCCTTTTCTGCAGAACTGCTGACTAGCGATTCGGTCCCTAGTCTGTAGCAGTGCATGGGATTCTTCTGTTCTAAGTGCAGGACTCTGCATTTGTCCTTGCTGAACCTCATCAGATTTCTTTTGGCCCAATCATCCAATTTGTCTAGGTCACCCTGGACCCTATCCCTACCCTCCAGCAGCTTAGTGTCATCCGTGAACTTGCTGAGGGTGCAACCATGCCATCCCCCAGATCATTAATGAAGATGTTGAACAAAACTGGCCCCAGCACCAACCCCTGGGGCACTCCGCTTGATACTGGCTGCCAACTAGACATTGAGCCATTAATCACTACCCATTGAGCCCGATGATCTAGCCAGCTTTCTATCCACCTTATCGTCCATTCATCCAATCCATATTTCTTTAACTTGTTGGCAAGAATACTGTGGGAGACTGTATCAAAAGCTTTGCTAAAGTCAAGGAATATTACTTCCACTGCTTTCCCCATATCCACAGAGCCAGTTATCTCATCATAGAAGGCAATCAGGTTGGACAGGCATGACTTGCCCTTGGTGAATCCATGCTGACTGTTCCTGATCACCTTCCTCCCCTCCAAGTGCTTCAAAATGGATTCTTTGAGGACCTGCTTCATGATTTTGCCTGGGACTGAGGTGCGGCTGACCAGTCTGGAGTTCCCCAGATTCTCCTTCTTCCCTTTTTTAAAGATGGGCATTATATTTGCCTTTTTCCAGTTGTCCAGGACCTGCCCCAATTGCCACAAGTTTTCAAAGATAATGGCCAATGGCTCTGCAATCACATCAGCCAACTCTCTCAGCACTCTCGGATGCATTAGATCTGGACCCATGGACTTGTGCATGTCCAGCTTTTCTAAATAGTCCTTAACCTGTTCTTTCACCACTGAGGGCTGTTCACCTCCTCCCTATACTGTGCTGCCCAGTGCAGCAGGCTGGGAAGACTGAGACAAAAAAAGCATTGAGTACTTCAGCTTTTTCCACATCATCTGTTACTAGATTGCCTCCCCCATTCAGTAAGGGTCCCACATTTTCCCTGACCTTCTTCTTGTTGCTAACATACCTGTAGAAATCCTTCTTGTTACCCTTCACATCCCTTGCTAGCTGCAACTCCAATTGTGCCTTGGCCTTCCTGATTACACCCCTTCATGCTTGAGCAATATTTTTATACTCCTCCCTAGTCATCTGTCCATGTTTCCTCTTCTTGTAAGCTTCCTTTTTGTGCTTAAGCTCACCGAAGATTTCTCTGTTAAGCCAAGCTGGTCACCTGCCATATTTGCTCTTCTTTCTGCACATCAGGATGGTTTGTTCCTGTGCCCTCAATAAGACTTCTTTAAAATACAGCCAGCTCCCCTGGACTCCTTTCCCTCCCATATTAGCCTCCCAGGGTATCCTTCCCATCAGTTCCCTGAGGGAGTCAAAGTCTGCTTTTCTGAAGTCCAGGGTCCATATTCTGCTTTCTTCCTTTTGTCAGGATCCTGAATTCGACCATCTCATGGTCACTGCTGCCCAGATTGCCACCCACTTCTACTTCCCCGTCCAATTCTTCCCTGTTTGGCGGCAGTGGTGGCAGCAGTCAAGAGGGGAGGAGGGATAGCTCAGTGGTTTGAGCATTGGCCTGCTTAACCCAGGGTTGTGAGTTCAATCCTTGAGGGGGCCACTTAGGGATCTGAGGCAAAATCAGTACTTGGTTCTGCTGGTGAAGGCAGGGGCCTGGACTTGATGACCTTTCAAGGTCCCTTCCAGTCCTCGCAGATTGGATATCTCCATTATTATTTTTTTTTTATTTTTTTTTTAAGAGGAGCACGGCCCGTAGTTGATTTCTCCAGCACTTGCACCAGGAAGTTGTCCCCAACACTCTCCAAAAACTTCCTGGATTATCTGTGCACAGATGTATTGCTCTCCCAGCAGATGTCAGGGTGATTGAAGTCCCCCATGAGAACCTGGGCCTGTGATCTAGAAACTTCTTTTAGTTGTCCGAAGAAAGCCTCGTCTACTTCATCCTCCTGGGCTGGTGGTCTATAGCAGACACCCACCATGACAGCACCCTTGTTGCTCTCACCTCTAAACTTAACCCAAAGACTCTCAACAGGCTTTTTTCCAGTTTCATACTGGAGCTTTGAGCAATCATACTACTCTCTTACATACAGTGCAACTCCTCCAACTTTTCTCCCCCATCTGTCCTTCCTGAACAGTTTATACTCATCCATGACAGTGCTCCAGTCATGTGAGTTATCCCACCAAGTCTCTGTTATTCCAATCACATCATAGTTCCTTGATTGTGTCAGGACTTCCAATTCTTTCTGCTTGTTTCCCAGGCTTCTTGCACTCGTTTACAGGCACCTAATATAACTAGCTGATTGCCCTGTTTTCTCACTATGAATTAGGAGGCCTCCTCTGTTACACCCTCCTCCTTGTGTTTCCTCCCAGTATCCCACTTCCCCACTTACCTCTGGGCTTAGGTCACCATCCCCCAGCGAACCTAGTTTGAAGCCCTCCTCACTAGGTTAGCAAGCCTGCCTGCGAAGATGCTCTTCCCTCTCTTGGTTAGGTGGATCCCCTCTCGTCCTAGCAATCCTTCTTCCTGGAACAACATCCCACAATATTTTGTACACAATTATACTGTGTAACTCATTGCCACAGACGTCAAGAACTTAGCAAGTTCAAAGAGGGATTGAGTGATTATATGAATAACAAGCATATCCAGAGTTACAATAGTTAATGCTAACAAGAAGTACTAGAGGCAGATAAAACCTGATGTTACAGGGTTTAAGCCAGTCTCTGTTTACTAAGAATTAGGAGACCACCTTCACAGAAGGCAGATGCCAGTAAGGTGTCTTGAACCTTCTTCTGGCAGCATCTGGTACTGGCCACTGTAAGAGACAGAACAATGAACAGACAGACCACGGGTCTGATTGAGTGCAGCAACTTCTATGTTCTGAGTCAGTCTGAGAGTCAAGCTTATTAGAATTGTATCTGAACTGGTTTCCTCATTACTATTGGCAAATTTTCCATACCACAGCCAATGGAATTTCTAACAAGAATCTTTTTCAATGCTGCCCTTATTGAATTTTGGATCAGTTCACAGTAACATGACAGCACTGCAGATGGTGCAAACGCCTATATCCACAACACAACCCAGTCATTGCTTTCCTTTCCAAAGTCTAGATATGAATCATCCCCCTCCCACAGGAAAAAGTTTTTGTACCAACTTCAAGTTCTTTAGAACTTCTTAAATGTACCTTCATAGTGAAAAATTGCAGCAGAGTCCTCCTCTGTATCAGTCTAGAGGTACAACCCACCCTTAATAGGACCCCATTTTTGGGAATAGTACTTAAGCCATTTCAATCTCTAAGTACTTAATTAGCAGACACAATTTGGTGGCAGAACTGAACTGTGGTAAGGGAGAGTGAGGAGAGGAAGGGGGAGGAAATAAAGATATAAGGGGTTTAATGATTGTGGGTGTAATCAAATAACAAACCAGTGAATGATAAAGGAATAAAACTTTAATAAAACTTTAATAAAACAAACAGGTCAGGTTGTGTGACCTGAAGCACACAACCCCCACCCGCAGGGCACATCTCCAAATTCCTAGGTTCATAATATTGTCCCTTATGAGGGAGCATTTCTATCTTATAGTCTTCTACAAACATATCTGTACAAGGGGATAGAATAGGATTCATTAGAGCCAGACAATATCTTGCCAGAGAGGTACCCAGTAGGATGAAAGGAGAATGTGAGGAAGAAAGTGAAAAGAAACAGAAGAGGGATTTGTTCCAGCCACTCCACCTCAAAAGAAACAAACCAAACTGGCTAAGCCATATCACGCCAGTGAGCTCCTCCTGCCCCATCTCAGCCGTTCACAGGGTCCTGCCCTTTGGCAACCTTGAATCTTCTTCTCCAGAACATTCAGGAGGAGTGTCTTCCTCTCCATGAAAGCCAAGCCCCTTTATAGTGTCCTAAGCAACTCCCTCTGAGCCACCTCCAGGCCTACATTAACCCTTTCCATGCTCTTCAGCTACATGGGTTTCTGCAACCCAACACATGCATATAAAGAAAGATGGGAAGCAGAAGAGCAAGGATAGAAGGAAAGATAAAGGTTCTGGTAAGACAGACTAAGTATCCGATCTTTTTAGTACCTGTCTAAACCGAACCGCTAGGCCCTTCACCTGTCATTCCCATTTGTTACCAGATGTGCCCATTACTTTGGGGTATGCTCATTTATTAGGGTTACTCTTCTGGGGGGGGGTTCTGTAATTCTATTAATGTACTGCATCACTTTTGTGTTCATACGGAGCTCTACTTCTTCCTTCTGCAAGTCCCCTCCCAATGGAGCTATCCTGCAGGACCTAAGTTTGTGGCCTGCATCATGCGGGAGGTCAGACTAGATGACCATAATGGTCCCTTCTGACCTTAAAGTCTATGAGATTTCCCAGGGCTGGGTTACTCCAGCCCCAGAATCAGATGAACAAACACACACACACACACACACACACACACACACACACACACACACACACACACAGAGTCAGTCAGTCAGTCTGAGTGGACGGGGTCAATCAGCACTCTCAAGCTGACCCCCTTATATGTTCCTGTACTCAATGGGCTGGGCCAAGCAGCACTTTCAGCTGCCATCCTTATATGTCACAGGTTCAGCACATCCCTATCCCCACTTTCACATTACAATTGTACTGGTAGTAACCCACTTGATGAGCAAACCCCACAGTATTTTTGGGCGCTACCAGGATCTTTAGCTTAGGTAAAAGAAGTGTTGCTGCAGAGTAAATGGGGAAGCTAGAAACACAAAAGAGTAAAGTTCAGAGAGAGAGAGAGAGAGAGACGCAACCAACTTAACCATAAAAGTTATTTATTGAATAATGATAACTACACAAGGAGGGCTAAACAAACATAACAGTTACATTATTAAAGGTTAATACCTGAGGTAGAAAAGAAAACACACAGAGAGAGAAAGAAGGGGGATCTCACCCACTCCATGAGGCTTGAACTGGTCGGGGTTCCCAGGTGATTGTGGTAGCTCAGGGTCCTGAGTGCTGGAGACATGCAGAGCCCCCAGCACGATCAGTCAGGAGATGGAGTCCCAGTGGAACTGGTGCAGAGTTTGGGTCCATGCATCAGAACGCTTACTTGGGCATAGGTAGGGGTTTTTGTAGAGAAAATACAATGGTTCAAGGGAGAACACTAGAATTGTTTATGGGTAAACTGATGACTCAAGGGTTTTCTTTAGACTAGACAATAGGAGCTGATCACTCTTGGCTATGGGTGGTGTTTTCTTCCAGGGAGCTCACAATGCAATTAGGCTGCTTCAGTATTTTGGACATCAATCAAGGATTCATTACTAGAATTGGTCTGATAACTGCTGAGTTGGATGTGTGCAGGCGTAGGTTCATTAACATCTGGAACAGAGATCCCCCAGGATGCAGTGCTTCCCTGCTTTTCTGGTCCCAGAGTTCAGTGCGGTTCTCTGTTCTCCATTCTATATGCTAATGGAGATGTCGCTCTGTCCCATCTTTCATGCAAATGAGGCTCGGGGAGTGGCCTCTGTTCTCCAGTCTGTATGCTAATGGCAGGGGTGGCTCTAGCTTTTTTGCCACCCCAAGCATGGCAGGCAGGCCGCCTTTGGCAGCTTGCCTGTGGGAGGTCCCCGGTCCCGCGGATTCGGTGGCATGCCTGTGGGAGGTCCCCGGTCCCGTGGCTTCAGCCTCCAAGGTACCCGCCTCCGAATTGCTGCTGAATCCGTGGGACCGGCGGACCTCCCGCAGGCATGCCGCTGAAGGTGGCCTGATTGCTGCCCTCGCAGGGACTGGCAGGGCACCCCCCGTGGCTTGCCACCCCAGGCACACGCTTGGAGCGCTGGTGCCTGGAGCCGCTGCTGGCTAATGGAGATGCCTTAATTTTGTCACCCTTGTCAGGAGGGGTCTAGGTGTGTCTCCCAATGCCCTTCACTGCTCTCTGCAAGCATTTTCTCTGATCAGTTTTGGTTCAAGCAGAGACAGGTGGGGGGTGTCTTACATGAGTCAGATAGGCTGGATACTGCGCCCTGGTTCCCCAAGAACACAGAGCTGACTGGTATCACTCTAGAGATAAATTCAGTTGTCTTCACATATAATGGACCATTAGAGAAGCCAGACAAATGCTGATTTCCCAAACATAACTGACTTCCTGTGTGACTTGCCTATCACTGAAGCCTTACACCACAAGTTATTCATAATGGACCTGTTTCCGCTCCCCTCCCCTGGGACAGGATATCCCAGAGCCTCTCCACACCCTCTGCATACTTCCTACTTGGTAGCTTCCTAATATGACCCCCCCTCACCTGCCCACCAAGAGAGCGCCCCTCGTTCAGAACTTGTGTTCAACTAGAAAATGTCTGAATGTGAAGTTAAAAACCAGGTGGCTTCCCCTAGCGGAACATCCAGGGCTAAGTCATGGCTGGAAGCCACAGCCTACAATTGGGGACTGAGTAGAAGCATACCACCCCAAAGGGAGCTCCAGGCACCATTGTGCTGTGTGAGAAGCAAGGCTGCCACATTTTGACAGGTTGCAGAAAGCACTCCCCACCCAGCAACCAGCCTTCCCTGTAAGAAGGAGTTCAGGGATATGGATCACCCCCTCCCCATCCATGGATGTCATTATTTTTGTCAACTATCTGCACTTAGATAAGCTCAAGAACTCAGCTGTGCCTTGTCCCTGCATAGGGGCCCACAGGAGTGCAGAGAGGCACCTTTTGTCATCATCCTTTTCGACACACTGTGAGATGGTGCATCAATGCAAAGGTGCCCCCCAGGCAAACAGGGAGGAGGGGCGTGGCTCCAGCTCACTCAGCTCAGCAGGGCTGTCAGTCCACCCCGATGTCCAGGAATCTGGAAACCCTCTCTGTTCTCAGATCTGCTGGGGGGTGTAGGGGCTGGTAGGGGAATCCAGGCCCACCCATGCCACTGGGTTCCAGCTCAGGGACCTCAAGCTAGACAAGGAGAGTCAGGGTTTGCTGACTGACAGTGCCCTGAGCTCCTTTCTACCTTCCCTCGGGCCTCTGTGGTTCTTCAAGCTGTTGGCCTGTTTGCCCCTTACTGGGGTGTTGTTCCTGGGTGCTAACAGGAGTTCCTTTCTCCTGTCTGCTCACGCCTTTGTTAGCCACCCTCTTATCCTCCCAGCTGCTATTAGCCTGCCAATTAGCAGTGACTGGCAGGGCCTGTAGTAACTCTATGGTTGCTGGGCTAGCATCAGGTACATACAGCCCATGACTCAAACCCGGACATGGCTGGGCACAAACTTACTCCAGAGTTGAGCCAGCAGTTGTTATACTCTGTTGCCATAGTGCACAAAGTCATCCCTTGCTGCACCTTTAAACAAGGGCGCTGAGAAGCTAAGAGGTGCAGGCAGGGCCAGCGTTTTCACTAGGCGACCCTAGGTGGTCGCCTAGGGCGGCAGGATTTGGGGGGTGGCATTTTGCCATCCTCGGCGGAAATTCGGCGGCGGGGGGTCCTTCCGCTCCGGGTCTTCGGTGGAAATTCGGCGGCGGATCCTTCACTCGCTACGGGACCCGCCGCCGAAGTGCCCCGAAGACGCGGAGTGGAAGGACCCCTGCCGCCGAATGCTCAGAGGAGGAGCGCTGCCGCCTAGGGTGGCAAAAACCCTGGTGCCACTCCTGGGTGCAGGAAGTTAGCAGGCAGTGATTAGAAAAAAAGACGTTCTATAGTTGTAAGTGATCTCTGTTCCTAACATCCAGAGTCCAGTACATGCAGTATTACACAGGTCCCTGAACTGATCATGTTCCAGCTGGGATGTAGGCAGTTGGCACTTCTGCCATATTACTCATGCTTGATGGCATATGTAGACCTGCAAGGAGACCTTATGTTCAATTGGTGAGCCACCAGGGCTTCCCTGGTGGGTAACTTGCCATTCCTAGAGTCTGAGATTCAGAAATAATTGGGGGGAAATGAGGGGTGGGTAGAGGGAGAAGAAGGGAATCAGAAGTGCCTGAGTCCCATGAAAAGCCAATGGGATTTAGGCTCCTAAGTCAATTAGGCACTTTTGAAATTTTATTACAGCATCTCATCTCTAGGAAGCTATTGTCACTTTGTGTAGACAGGTTCTTGCAGAACTTGGGTTAGCTAATAATTAGCAAGAGTACCCAAGAGTATTATCTCCCTTTCCCAGGGCTGCAGCAGTAGAATTGATGGCTGTACACACAACATATCTGAATGCAGCATATGGTCTGCCCAAAATAGGTAGGTTTCTTAATATAAAATAATTAAGAGGAACTCAAACCTCATAGTCAAAGTTAATGGAAATAACTATAAAATATTCAACCCTTCCAGTTGCTGCTCTGCATTCATAACAAATACAGCAGAGAAGGAGAAGCCTACCTGTAAAATAAGCTGCTCTGACAGTCCCTAGGGAGTCACAATCCCACATGAAAACATTAATTAACCTCAGTAGTGATCTGCATTGCTTATATGGAGGCAAGGGGACATACTCAGTGAATGCAATGATACAAGAATAAAGGGAAAGGAGGCTACTAACAGAGCATGCAACACCAGTGGGCATTGATTCCAATCCATCTTGGAGCCTGATGCAAAGCCCATTGGAGTCATTCCAATGAGTGGCTCCCCTGAAGTCAATGGGATTATTTTGGGGTGAGAGGCAAAACATGCCTTTAATTTTTAAGATGGCCTCAGCTCACCCTCCCCTGGGCACACCCATTACTCTGTGCATATGTGCTGGATGGGGGTGTTTACAGTCAATCCTATTTGCATGTGCCAGAGGTGGGTGTCAAATGACTAAAATCCTTTTGGAGATGTGGTTTATGCATATAAAAATTCTGTCGCCTGCACACACAGGCTAGAGTCTACTAGAGCATCCAGGAGTTAGAACACAGAAAGCATGGCATTTTTGAACCACCATTTGAAATTCAGACCCTAAATGTTTCCAGTGGTGCAAATTGTCCCTCCTCTTTTGCAAAAAGAGCTTTCAGATCTGATTGAAAAGTCTCTGTGAAATGTATTCAAATATGGCAAGAGTGCTAAAATTCAGCCCTTACTGCAACTGCAGCAAGCTTATAGGTATCTGTTTCCAACACTGCAGGCTGGTATTGAAGATTCAGGCACTCCACTGATAATGCTTGCATGGGGCTCATGGGGAAAAAACCTAATGAGTCATCCCTACCTGATTTCCATAGCATGGTCCAAAATTTCTAGACCTGCTGCAAGCACCAGAAATGATCCAGTTGGGTTTAACATGCAGCACCATGTCATTGTGTTTGAGCTCATCAGGTTCAGGTGAGGAAAGAGAGCCAAGGAGTTGAGGCATAGTCATAGAAACATAGAATATCAGGGTTGGAAGGGACCTCAGGAGGTCATCTAGTCCAACCCCCTGTTCAGGACCAATCCCCAACTAAATCATCCCAGCCAGGGCTTCGTCAAGCCTGACCTTAAAAACCTCTAAGGTAGGCGATTCCACCACCTCCCGAGGTAACCCATTCCAGTGCTTCACCTCCCGAGGTAACCCATTCCAGTGCTAGTGAAAAAGTTTTTCCTAATATCCAACCTAAAACTCCCCCACTGCGACTTGAGACCGTTACTCCTTGTTCTGTCATCTGGTTCCACTAAGCACAGTCTAGATCCATCCTCTTTGGAACCCCCTTTCAGGTAGTTGAAAGCAGCTATCAAATCCCCCCTCATTCTTCTCTTCTGCAGACTAAACAATCCCAGTTCCCTCAGCCTCTCCTCATAAGTCATGTGCTCCAGCCCCCAAATCATTTTTGTTGCCCTCCGCTGGACTCTTTCCAATTTTTCCACATCCTTCTTGTAGTGTGGGGCCCAAAACTGGACACAGTACTCCAGATGAGGCCTCACCAATGCCGAACAGAGGGGAATGATCACGTCCCTCGATCTGCTGGCAATGCTCCTACTTATGCAGCCCACAATGCCATTAGCCTTCTTGGCAACAAGAGCACACTGTTGACTCATATCCAGCTTCTCGTCCACTGTAACCCCTAGGTCCTTTTCTGCAGAACTGCTACCTAGCCACTAAGTCCCTAGTCTGTAGCAGTGCATGGGATTCTTCCATCCTAAGTACAGGATTCTGCACTTGTCCTTGTTGAACCTCATCGTATTTCTTTTGGCCCCATCCTCTAATTTGTCTAGGTCCCTCTGTATCCTATCCCTACCCTCCAGCATATCAACCACTCTTCCCAGTTTAGTGGCATCTGCAAACTTGCTGAGGGTGCAATCTACGCCAGCCTCCAGATCATTAATGAAGATTAATTATATTATGTATGCAACATGGATAAACAATAATGCAATATTACAATATGTTCAAACTGCTGTGGTCAGATTTTCCGTTGATGTAAATCAGTGTAGGCCCATTGACCTCCAATGAGATGGTCTCTGACACAGCTGGAATCAAGCCACCTGCGGTCTTATAAAGATTTGGATCAGGTGGCCTACTCATCTGACCCAGGAAGCTGTGAGAAAAGTGAGGGAGCGCTGGTGTCACGCAGCTTGGAAGAAGAAACTTAAGAAGAGCTGGAATGGTTATATTCTCCTTTACTTGAGGGTGTATGAAAAATACTTTTAAAAGCCTCACAGACCTTTCCCAAAGTGCCTGTGTAATCTAGGCCTAAATGCAGACTCCCCGTGCTCTGTTTCCGCAGCTGTGAAATGAGGATAATATGTGCTTTTTGTGAGAGAAGCTGGAGTGGGGTTTATGACTGGAATGGTCTGTAAAGTTGTTACACGCTTGTTGTGATTGCACAGTTTTAACTTACAAGCAATCAGGCCATGCACTGAAAGTTTCTCTTTCTCTTCAGTCTCATTCATGCTTCGTTGCAGATTCTATGCCAGTTTTCACAGTTCCTCTTTCTTATGCTTCTAAATTGACCCATTCATTACTTCGATGTTTTTCAAATCAAAATATCCCTTTCCGCAGTGCTGTTCCATCTGTTGCTATTGAAGGATATTAACACAATACATCAGTGTTTATTGCTGTAATAAAGGAAAAAAGAAATAATCTGAAACAATTGATATTGGAGGTACTCATTCCAATACCCAATGTAATATTTTAATATGAACTCACTTTATCCATTATTTATGAACACGACATCTGCCAATTTGTTCTCCTCAGAATGAACTTACTACAGCTACTATCAGTCATCCCTAGAGAAATAATCCAAGGTTTGACTGGACAGTATTAACAACAAAACATAAGCTTCCCAGAGCTATATTTCAGCTGAGAAGGACTTCCACAATTTATACCTCGCTTGTGTTCTTTCATGAGGAACATCTGGCAATTTGTTATATCCCTAGACTGAAAAATAGACTTTATCTATAGGAATTCTAGGCACAGAGCCACATAACTCTGAGCTCTTCGTGTGTACTCAGTCTAATACTTTCTGAACACATTGAAATGTTCATCCTCTGCGTATGAGTCAGTTGCCGGCTGCTATTTTTAAACTAAGCATTTGTCAGGGTCTAGGTACTACTGTGATAGGCATTTTAGGACTTCTTATGGCAAGAATATATTTCACCTAAAAGTCAACCAGTGCTCTGCGCCATTTTTTTGAATGGTGAGACATAATAACAAAAGCAAAGGTGTCTCCACATAACAGCGTATTTATAAATTATTGTTATTATTATCTGTATTACAGTAGTGCCTAGAGGCCTCAGCTGTGACTGGGACTTCACTGAACTAGTCCCTGTACAAACACATGGGACTTGCCTTCACTGTATTGTCAGCTCGAGCTATAACTTGAGTTTTGTTACCCATCTGATTCCTGTCCACACACAAAAATCTCTAGGTCAGTGGTGCTTTAAACTCAAACTAGATGACCCACCGTGGGAATCTGAAGTGTTGCTGACTGAGGAGGTTGTAATCAATGCAGATGCAGCAGCTCAGAGGACAGCAACTCATCAATCACACTGTGTCTCCAGTGTTTCACAGTGTGGTCACACTCACTCTAGTTAGTGGAGTAACTCAAGTGCATTAACTTGAGCTAACTGTTGTAATACAGACAAACCCACGGTAAGAGACAGCTCCTGCTCTGAAGAGCTTTGTTCCACTAGATTGGTGACATCACAGCAGAATTTTCTAAAGCCTTCATGAGCCATTGCTAACTTCAAGCACTAAAGAGCCTTAAATTAATTTCCCTTCCTGTGATGCCTGCAGCAAAGCCAATGTTTTTCAGTGGAGAATTCAGTCCCCTTTGCCAGAGCCAAGGAATTATTCTAAGCAATCTTCATCTGCAGTGATACAAACATTGGTGGCTAAAGTTCCACTGATTGCTGCCAGCATGTCCCCAGGAGCAAAGCCCGTAGTGGTGAGAAATCTACCAGGGTAGAGGCTGGGCCGGTACAAAATGAGCATGGGGTGTTGTGGAAGACCACTGCTTGTGCTCCTCTTGAGAGTCCTTCCTGGGGTACAGCAGGCCAGGCTGCAACATGCTTCATGCAGCAGTAGGAAGAATTAATCTGGTTTTGTGTTAGTCTGAAAACAGGTTAGTTTCAAAGCTGTTGAAGAGGTGCTGATGTGGAATTCTGAGAGGCAAGGTACTTAAGCATGTGGCTAACTTTATGCAGGGTGGAGTCACACCCCTGGGGCAGGTCCACACTATGGGGCTAAGTCAACCTAAGTTATGCAACTACTACTTAGCTGGAGTCAACGTACCTTAGGTCAACTTACTGTGGTGTTTACATCGTGCTGGGTCGACAGGAGAAACTCTCCCGTCGACTTACCTTATGCTTTTCATTCCGATGGAGTACTGGAGTCGATGGGAGAGCGATCAGTGGTCGATTTAGCAGATCTTCACTAGACCTGCTATATCGACCCCCAGTGGATCGATCACTGCGTATCGATCCCCCGGTTAGTGGAGACAAGCCCATACTTAAAGCTAGACACCTGCTGGAGTAACTTGCTGAATAGAGGCCAGACTGAGCAAAAGGAGCGTAGCTGTACTTGGACACCAGGAAACTGGAAAAACAGGAGTGATTCCTCTGAAGTTAAAGGAATTTTAACTTACGAATGTCCTTGTAACTGCTATGGAAAAGTTCTGTGGAATTTAATATAAAATGACAGCCTTTCTATAGATTTTTTTCAATGACTTAATAGAATTAACTAAGGAGTCATAGATCGTCTGTAGAGTTTTATAGGATGGTTCAAAAGCCCTCTAGAAAGGAGGTCATTCACTACTAAATTCTATGGGTTTTTAGAAAAATTTCCTTGGGACTCTACTGGCTGATCCCTAGTCAATTCTTTAGGACTTTTCCATAAGGCTTTTATTATTACTACAAGTGTTTCTAAAACTTCCAGCCCAGTGATAGTTGGTAACTTTATGCACAACAGGCCCGGCATTTCAAATGATTCTGCCTCCTCTTTAACGCACTGAAATCAATATCTGATCCTTGTGTTTGTCATCAGCCACTCATTTATACACCCACAGCATGATTTGTTGTTCATTTGCCTTTTAAAATACTCTTCCATCTCCCTCAATATGCTTTGGCTTCTTAAATTTCTCTGCAGTTTTTCCCCCATTAAGAAGTGCAGATGAAGATGGCAGCACAGCAATAGCCTGTTGCTATTGAATGTATATGTTGAGAGCAGAGGTTTGCTTAAATAGATGCAAAACAAACAAACAAAAGAATCCAGCATCCTTCATTATTATTTAAAATGCCATTTATTTTCCTGCACAATGTAACACTTTTCCTTCTCCCCTGTGCCTTTATTCATCTTGTTTCCCTTATTCTGTAGCCAATGCATAATTTCACACCTGCACAATTTCCAGACAACCAGAATTTTCCTTATCAGTTTAAACAATAAAGGCAGGCTACTAAAAAGGAACAGAGAATCATAGAATCATAGAACTGGAAGGGACCTTGAGAGGTCACCTAGTCCAGTTCCCTGCACTCAAGACAGGACTAAGTATTATCTAGACCATCCCTGACAGCTGTTTGTCCATACTGCTCCTAAAAATCCCCAATGATGGAGATTCCACCCTAGGCGATTTATTTCAGTGTTTAACCCAGGGGTCGGCAAGCTTTCAGAAGTGGTGTGCCAAGTCTTCACTTATTCACTTTAACTTAAGGTTTCGCATGCCGGTAATACATTTTAATGTTTTTTAGACGGTCTCTCTCTCTAGGTCTATATTATATAACTAAACTATTGTTGTACGTAAAGTAAACAAGGTTTTCAAAATGTTTAAGAAGCTTAATTTAAAATTAAATTAAAATGCTGATCTTACGTCACCGGCCCACTCAGCCTGCTGCCGGCCTGGGGTTCCATTCACCTAGTTCGGCAGCGGGCTGAGCGGGGCCTGCGGGACCCTGGCTGGCAAGGGGCCAGCAGCCGGGACCCCAGACAGGCAGCGGGTTGAGCGGGGCCGACAGCTGGGACCCCAGACCGGGGGTGCAGGTGGGAATGTGTGTGGGGTGTGTGTGTGTGCGTGTGCAGGAGCTCCCGTTTGGTGCTCAGGGTGGGGGTGGGAATGTGTGTGTGTGTGCAAGAGTCAGGGCATGGGGTGTGGGGGGGCTGGGTATGTGGGGGGGGTGCAGGAGTCAGAACAGGGGCTAGAGGTGTGTGGAGGTGCAGGGGTCAGAGCAGAGGGCTGGGTGTGTGTGAGGGGGTTCAGGGGTCAGGGCAGAGGGCTGGCTGTGTGTGGGGGGGTGCAGGGGTCACGGCAGAGGGCTGTGTGTGGGGGGGTTTCAGGGATCAGGGCAGAAGGCTGGGTGTGTGTGGGGGAGGTTCAGGGGTCAGGGCAGAGGGCTGGAGGAGATATACCCCATCCTCACCTCTTCTCCCAAAGCCCTGTCCCCACCTCTTCTCTGCCTCCTCCCTGGAGCAGCGAGCACGCTGCGGCTTGGCTCTGCTCCCCCTCCCTCTCGCAAGGGCAATCAGCTGATCAGCGGCAGGGAGAGGCAGTGGGAGGGGAAGGGGCAGGAAAGCACCACGCTGGGGGAAGAAGCGGGGGAGGGGGAAGCTTGGCTGCCGGCAAGACCAAGCTTCTGCCTCCTGCCCCCGCAGGAGAGAGCGGTGGGCGGGGGAACTGAGTGGGGCTGGGACCCCGGCAGGCAGCAGTGTGCCATTAAAAATCCGCTCGCGTGCCGTCTTTGGCACACGTGCCACAGGTTGCCGACCCCTGGCTTAATCATTCTGACATAGAATCATAGAATATCAGGGTTGGAAGGGATCTCAGGTGGTCATCTAGTCCAACCCCCTGCTCAAAGCAGGATCAATCCCCAACTAAATCATCCCAGCCAGGGCTTTGTCAAGCCTTACCTTTAAAACCTCTAAGGAAGGAGATTCCACCACCTCCCTAGGTAACCAATTCCAGTGCTTCACCACCCTACTAGTGAAAACGTTTTTCCTAATATCCAACCTAAACCTCCCACACTGCAGCTTGAGACCATTCCTCCTTGTTCTGTCATCTGCTACCACTGAGAACAGTCTAGACCCATGCTCTTTGGAACCCCCTTTCAGATAGTTGAAAGCAGCTATCAAATCCCCCCTCATTCTTCTCTTCTGCAGACTAAACAATCCCAGTTCCCTCAGCCTCTCCTCATAAGTCATGTGCTCCAGCGCCCTAATAATTTTTGTTGCCCTCCACTGGATTCTTTCCAATTTTTCCCTTCTTGTAGTGTGGGGCCCAAAACTGGAAACAGTACTCCAGATGAGGCCTCACCAATGTCGAATAGAGGGGAATGATCACATCCCTCGATCTGCTGGCAATGCCCCTACTTATACAGCCCAAAATGCCGTTAGCCTTCTTGGCAAAAAGGGCACACTATTGATTCATATCCAGCTTCTCACCCATTGTAACCCCTAGGTCCTTTTCTGCAGAACTGCTGCCTAGTCATTCAGTCCCTAGTCTGTAGCAGTGCATGGGATTCTTCCATCCTAAGTGCAGGTCTCTGCACTTGTCTTTGTTGAACCTCATCATATTTCTTTTGCCCCAATCCTCTAATTAGTCTAGGTCCCTCTGGATCCTATCCCTAACCACCAGCATATCTACCATTCCTCCCAGTTTAGTGTCATCTGCAAACTTGCTGAGGGTGCAGTCCACGCCATCCTCCAGATCATTAATGAAGATATTGAACAAAACTGGCCCCAGGACCGACAGTTAGGAAGTTTTTCCTAATGTCTAACCTAAATCACCCTTGCTGCAATTTAAGTCCATTGCTTCTTATCCTATCCTCAGAGGTTAAGAAGAACAATTGTTCTCCCTTCGCCTTGTAACAACCTTTTATGTACTTGAAAACTGTTATCATGTCCCCTCTCCAGACTAAACAAACCCAATTTTTTCAATCTTCCCTCATAGGTCATGTTTTCTAATAATGTTTGTTGCTCTTCTCTGGATTCAGTGGATGGTCCAACAGTTCCACTCCTGCAGTGGACCAACTGGCGCCAGCTATTTAAAGTCAGCCATGACCTCCACAGGACACCAGTCCAGGGAGTCAGGAGAGGACCTTTCCCCATACATGGGTGAAAACACTGTAAGAAGTCCCATTTTGTTTCCTTTAAGACAGACAGTATTTGCTGCTCCCATCTCCGGATACATGTTAGGCATTCCATCTGCTGGGAAGGTGCCAGGGAGGAAGCTGGGGGTTGTGGTACAGTTGGGAATATTGGGAGGTGGGGAATTTGTTATATTGTAGATTGTGACGGGGTTGGGACTCACCCCTGCGGCGCCTCCTACTGGTTGTCTCGGGAATTAGCTCAGTCCAGTGGAGCGCCCCCTCCTGGTGGTGTCCCGACCGTCATCTCGCCCTCGGTTGGTGTGTCTGAGCCCAAGTCGCTCACCAACTCACGGCGTCCTCTTCAGGACCACTGCCCTCCGGCAGTGCCCCTCAGTCCTTCCACACCCCCTTCCGGGGGGGGGGGGGGGGGTCAATCAGCAGTCTCTATGTTCCCGCCACCATTGGCTGGGTGTACTGCAAGGGGGGTGAGGGGGGACCCAGGCCTGCCCTCTACTCTGGGCCCCAACCCAGGGACCCTCTGGTGGCAGCCTCGCTGTCCTCCTTCTCTCCCCTCGTCTGTCCGCTTCCCTGGGCCGCTTCCCCTACAGCCCCTTGCACCCACTAGGCCCTTCCACTCAGGGCCTGCAGCCTGGCAGGCCTTAGGCTAGAGCTCCCCTCTGCTCCCTGAGCCTGTCCAGCACTGCGCTGTCCGCGGTGCTAGTCTCCCAGCTTGGAGACAGACCTTCCCCTCTCAAAGACCTGGGACAGACTGACTGCTTTCTCCCTGTGCAGTCTTTTATAGGGCTGAGCCTGGCCCTGATTGGCTGTCTCCAACCTGGGCCCTGATTGGCTCCCAGTAAGCCCTACTCTCATTGGCTGTGCGTCTGTGCAGGCCCACTGGCCTGCCGCAGCCCATAATCTCAGGGAGTGGGGCAGCTGCCCCACTACATAGATGTTTTAGTGTTTTAGATAACCTTAACCCTTTCCTTCCCTAGAGCCTCTTTTTTTCTGTCCCTAATAAAGTCCTCTTTGTTATAGTGTTGTTTTGGGGTGTGGCATTTCATTTGATAGGGTTTGTATTAATGTATTTTGTTGTTTGTGTGCTAGGTTGTATTCCTTGCTAACAGTGATAGCAACAGACATTTCCCCAAAGGACAGCACCTCTTATGTTGCAGGTACAGAGAATCATAGAATCATAGAATCATAGAATATCAGGGTTGGAAGGGACCTCAGGAGGTCATCTAGTCCAACCCCCTGCTCAAAGCAGGACCAATTCCCAACTAAATCATCCCAGCCAGGGCTTTGTCAAGCCGGGCCTTAAAAACCTCCAAGGAAGGAGACTCCACCACCTCCCTAGGTAACCCATTCCAGTGCTTCACCACCCTCCTAGTGAAATAGTGTTTCCTAATATCCAACCTAGACCTCCCCCACTGCAACTTGAGACCATTGCTCCTTGTTCTGTCATCTGCCACCATTGAGAACAGCTGAGTGCCATCCTCTTTGGAACCCCCCTTCAGGTAGTTGAAGGCTGCTATCAAATCCCCCCTCATTCTTCTCTTCTGGAGACTAAACAGTCCCAGTTCCCTCAGCCTCTCCTCATAAGTCATGCGCTCCAGACCCCTAATCATTTTTGTTGCCCTCCGCTGGACTCTTTCCAATTTTTCCACATCCTTCTTGTAGTGTGGGGCCCAAAACTGGACACAGTACTCCAGATGAGGCCTCACCAATGTCGAATAAAGGGGAACGATCACGTCCCTCGATCTGCTGGCAATGCCCCTACTTATACAGCCCAAAATGCCGTTAGCCTTCTTGGCAACAAGATATGTTGACTCATATCCAGCTTCTCGTCCACTGTGACCCCTAGGTCCTTTTCTGCAGAACTGCTACCTAGCCATTCGGTCCCTAGTCTGTAGCTGTGCATGGGATTCTTCCGTCCTAGGTGCAGGACTCTGCACTTGTCCTTGTTGAACCTCATCAGGTTTCTTTTGGCCCAATCCTCTAATTTGTCTAGGTCCCTCTGTATCTGATCCCTACCCTCTAGTGTATCTACCACGCCTCCTAGTTTAGTGTCATCGGCAAACTTGCTGAGAGTGCACTCCACACCATCCTCCAGATCATTAATAAAGATATTAACCAAAACTGGCCCCAGGACCGACCCTTGGGGCACTCCGCTTGAAACTGGCTGCCAACTAGACATGGAGCCATTGATCATTACCCGTTGAGCCCGACGATCTAGCCAGTTTTCTATCCACCTTACAGTCCATTCATCCAGCCCATACTTCTTTAACTTGGCAGCAAGAATACTGTGGGAGACCGTATCAAAAGCTTTGCTAAAGTCAAGGAATAACACATCCACTGCTTTCCCCTCATCCACAGAGCCAGTTATCTCATCATAGAAGGCAATCGGTTAGTCAGGCACGACTTCCCCTTGGTGAATCCATGCTGACTGTTCCTGATCACTTTCCTCTCCTCTAAGTGTTTCATAATTGATTCCTTGAGGACCTGCTCCATGATTTTTCCAGGGACTGAGGTGAGGCTGACTGGTCTGTAGTTCCCCGGATCCTCCTCCTTCCCTTTTTTAAAGATGGGCACTACATTAGCCTTTTTCCAGTCATCCGGGACCTCCCCCGATCGCCATGAGTTTTCAAAAATAATGGCTAATGGCTCTGCAATCTCATCCGCCAACTCCTTTAGCACCCTCGGATGCAGCGCATCCAGCCCCATGGACTTGTGCACGTCCAGTTTCTTGTGCACGTCCAGAGGGTGGGGTGGAGGGTTACCTTGGGTGGAGACACCAGCTGTTGCAACCAAGAACTCAGAATCCAACCCCCTGTGAGGAAATAGGAGAAGCCACTCCAAGGAACAGCTGTCAGACAGGAGATTAGAGCCACACATGCTAATTAGCAGTGTGCATCCATGAACATCCTAGAGCCAGAATTTCAGACATCTGCTAAATACCACAGCCATGATACCTCTGCTGTGTGCTCTGGCCAAGGGAATTTTCAGTGTTGTTATGGGCTACAGGAAGTGAGACAAGGAAGAGATAAATGGAAGAAGCCCATAAAATAACTTTCATCATGCAGGATATTTGTTTAGTCTATGCCTGCATAATGCTTTGTTGATATGTATTCCTGCGCAAGATTGGATTCCTCACCTTCTTCCTGAGTGCATTTGATGCAGTGAAGTTTCTACAATGCTCCAAAGGCCCAGGATCTCAGTTAACTGACTGTCCTCACCAGATCTACAGTCAGATACAGGGGCGTAATATAATAGGAATGTATTTTATAATTGTAAAGAGCAACTGCTGGGATACTTTGCTACAAGACCAACAGGCAGCACTGAGCATCTTCCAGCAGGCTGTGATCGTGAGAGTCGAAGGAAGCATCAGTGTAAATCAAATTCTGTAAACATGACTTTGTAATGCGGTGTCAAGGGACAACAAACAAACAAACACACACAAAATTACAAGGGCACATCCCTGATGAGCCATAAGAAGCTACAATAAGAGCTTGAATTTGTCCTGAATTCAATAGGTGGCTCAGAGGCTTCTGTGAGATGCAAATGAAACTCTATGCTGCTGATACATTGCATCTGCTGTATGGCTGAAATATGATCACAATATACAGCAGAGGGGAAAGCTCCAACTGCAGATAGGGCACATTATTACAAAATAACTCATGTGAGGAGCAGTACAGCCTGATATTGTGGAAGCAGTTAAGTTTATTGACTGACCCCATACTGCTGTGAAGCGTGCCCTGCAGTAGCCGTGTTTTGACAGCACAGTAACCTAACACTGCTGATATTATTGTGGTCATTGTCTCATTTAAAATGCTTGAAAACAAAGAGGCATCCATGGAAGGGTATTGATTCTGTTAATACACTGATGTCTTGTACATGCCTTTTCAGTTCCATTATTTATTAGACTAAAAGCCCTAAGGAACATTCCACCATTCACGTTTCAGACTGTGGGGATTGGGATTATAAGAATCATTTGGGGAATAGGACCTGCCAGGATTATTACCAGACTGACTTGTGAATTCATCCTCATATTCAAACTGTAGAGTAAACTGGATGTTTCAAAGAACCAACACTAACCTGCAGTTGAGAGAGCATGGAAGAGCATTACTGTTTGTCAGCTTTGTGATTTTTGGACAAAATAACAGCAGACTTAGGATAAATTGCAGTTATGCAAGGAGATATCCTACAAGTTTCTTGCCAATAGCTATTGTATACCAATCAGAAATTGGAATGGTCATAGTCTACAAAGGGAGCCATAGGACATTACATATGGATATATATATCATGTAATTTATGTACATCAGAATTGGCTATAAAAGGTTGTCACTAAATGTTTTGTGTTTATGAAGTCCATACCAACCAAGGATTGGATATGAGCCATATACTATGGAATTTATCAGGAACACATGTTGGCCCTGTAGGCATAACATTCCTGGCACTTCAGTGGACACTTCAAAAGGTATATTGACAAACTAGAAATGATTCAGACTAGATCTACACGAATGGCTTGAGAGCTGGAAAACATGCCTTGTAGTGAAAGACTAAAGAAGCTCAATCTACTGTATTTAGTTTGTCCAAGAGAAGGTTAGAGGCAACTCAATCATGGTATCTATGTGGGGAAGAGATTTCTGATAATAGACCTCTCTTTAATCTAGCAGGAAAAGGCATAATCAGATCCAATTGTTGGAAGCTGAAGCTAGACAAATTCAGACTATAAATAATGTGCATATTTTTAACAATGAGGTAATTAACCTTTGAAACAATTTACCTAGGATATGGTGGAGTCTCCATCACATGAAGTTTTTAAATCGAGACAGGATATCTTTCTAAAAAATGTGCTATAACTCAAACAAGAAGTTATGGGCTTGATGCAAAAATTACTAGATGAGGTTCTTTGGTCCACGTTATGCAGGAGGTCAGACTAGATGATCATAATGGCCATAAAATCTCTGAGGATGCCAAAGAGCATAGGGTCTTTGGCTACACTCTGTCTGATGATGAACTTGGTATCATGTGAACTTATAATACTTGTAAACAAATAGATCCTGGAGTTAGAAGAAGATGCAGTAGAACAGCTGTGGGGAGACATGGTGTGACGTTGCACCCCATAATGCTTTATAGAAATATGCTTATGAATGTAAATATGACATAACTGGAATATGTTTTATGCTACATATGCCATGTAACATATCTCTGCAAAGATTATGATCTACTGAATATATTCATCCTATTTGTATGCATGTATCATTTTTTGTATTCGACATTATGAATACTGGCTGTGTACTTGTTTGATTTTAAGTAGTCTCAGTGAAGCATTTTGTCAGCTTCTTGAGAAAAGACTATTCTCAGTAAGTGCCCAATCAAGAAACACTTAATCTGACAATAGACTTTGATAGATGCCAATCCACATCTGAGCTTTCCTGGGAACGTTCCTGGAGAGATCTAAGTCATGCATGTACATGTGATTTGCCCAGGTGACTCCAAAACTCCATCTTGTAGAGGGGATTCTACACGGGGGAGGGAGGGGTTTCCACCCACAAGAGAGAAACTATATAAAGTCCTGGGAGACCCCTCCATTTTTGTCTTCAGCTGGCTCAAGAGATAGCCTCTCCACCCTCAAAGGATACCTGAAAGAAACTGGAACAAAGGACAGTAACCACAGGGGTATAAGTGATTGCTGGACCCAGACTAAAAGGATGCTAGTCTGTAAAAGAAGCTTAATGGAACATCTCTGAGGGTGACAGGTTTCAGAGTAGCAGCCGTGTTAGTCTGTATCCGCAAAAATAACAGGAGTACTTGTGGCACCTTAGAGACTAACAAATTTATTAGAGCATAAGCTTTCATGGGCTACAACCCACTTCTTCGGATGCATCCGAAGAAGTGGGTTGTAGCCCACGAAAGCTTATGCTCTAATAAATTTGTTAGTCTCTAAGGTGCCACAAGTACTCCTGTTATCTCTGAGGGTGAGATTTCATCTATAATCACTTTCTTACTGTATTAGGCTTAGACTCGCGTGTTTTATTTTATTTTGCTTGGTAATTCACTTTGTTCTGTCTGTTATTACTTGGAACCACTTTAATACTACTTTTTGCATTTAATAAAATCACTTTGTACTTATTAATTAACCCAGAGTATGTATTAATACCTGGGGGAGGGGGCAAACAGTTGTGCATATCTTGCTATCAGTGTTATAGAGGGCAAACAATTTATGAGTTTATCCTGTATAAACTTTATACAGGGTAAAACAGATTTAATTGGGGTTTGGAACCCATTGGGAGTTGGGTATCTGAGTGCTAGAGACAGAAACACTTCTTAAGCTGTTTTCAGTTAAGCCTGCAGCTTTTGCGGGACATGGTTCAGACCTGGGTTTGTAGCAGGCTAGCGTGTCTGGCACAACCAGGCAGGGTTCTGAAGTCCCAAGCTATGAGGGAAAATGGGCTTAGAGGTAGTCTAGGCACATCAGGTGGCATTCCCAAGGGGTTTCTGTGATCCAACCAGTCACACTTGGGACTACAAGGCAATTAATAATTAATTGGAAAAGTTTTAATTTACCTGAAAATAGAGGGCATTATATTTAGTGTAACTCAACTTGATTGCTAATGTGTATCTTGCCTGGATTTTACTAAAGTCATCTTGTAGATTTATGATGGTTAGAATGCTACTGGAGAATGTAGTTTCAGTGCTATCTTATTAAAATCACTGCACTGTCTGTATGGTTAGTACCTTTTATCTATGTAGGTTACTGGGGAAAATATATGTTTTCTGTATGAGGCTTTCCATTGGTTTCATTTGCAATGAAGTGGCTCAGTTAAGACTTCACCATTGAACCAATAAGTCATATATTGTCCCAGGTGTTTCTGAAAATTATGCCTCGGGCCTGACCTGCTTGGCTAAGGAAAAAGTGTAAAATAGAAAGTGTAAAATAGAAACAGTATCGTATGACGAAGGTGACTCATCATAACTCAGTTAATTCCAGTTACACAATACTCACTACAAACTGTTTGGGAGCAATCCATAGGTTCAAAAATGTAGCATAAAAACATGTAAATAATGAACAAACTCAAGAGAACTGTGATCTGCTTGTGGGCATACCGTGTGTGATGCTGTAGAGAAGAAAGGTGACCATTTCTGTTACGACTGTTGCACAATTGTAATAACTCTTGTACAAAATATGTCATGTAAAGGATCAATAGAAATATTATGATTTGCTGAGTATGGTCATCCTGTTTGTATCTATGTATCATCTTTATATTTGAAGTTATGAATATTTGCTATGTCTCTGAATCTGAAACATGTTCTGTTCTTGTAACTCCGACCAGACAAATTTACATTCAGACTAGCCATCACTGGTTGATGGGTCATTCATGTGGTGATGGGCCATTGAGGGAAATCAGCTCTTTAGTGACCCCCTTCCTGAGGATGCCTCAGACAGCATGGAGCCAATGGCTACCCCTATGATTCAGCAAAGTATGTATGGACATGTGATGAGGACATGTGACCTAAGACTCCATCTTTTTTCCAGTAAGTTTCTGTGCTCTTGGGCTGAAGGTAACTGAGTGGAGACTGACATCATTCTTTGGTCTTCGTTTCCTGCTTCATTTCTCAGGACTGCTTTCTAACAAGGAAGCTTTGAACAAGGGATTAATGACCCCAAACCAGTTTGGATAATCAGAGAGATTTAACAAGCTAGCATATTTACATCACTGCTATGCTCCTGACCTGCATCTCTGAAAATCAGTTGTAATGTATATAATTCCTTAACCATTTAATAACTCTCTTTTCTTTTTATATTATTAAGCCTTTAATTTTTAGTTACTGAAGGATTGGCTTTAAAAATGGTATTTGGGTAAGATTTATGTCATATATCGACCTGCTGAGATGGCTGATCCTTTGGGATTGGAAGAACTTTATGAGTGATGAATCTGGTTTTCAGTAACCTCTCATCATAAAGTCTAGTTGTCTGGCTGGTGAACCAGCAGCTGGAATGCCTAAGGAGACTCTGTTTTTGGCTTCTTGTTAAGCAGTGTGGTGATACAGAAGTCCACTTTAGTTACTGGTTTGGTAAACTCTAATGACAGAATAACCACCAGTTTGGGGTGTGTCTGCCCTATTTCTCAGCAGTCTGTGCTGAGTTGGCATTGTCAGCTGTGACCCACGTAGGCACCTTGTATCTCCAGATAAAGACCATTTAATGTGCTCTGAGATTGATAGAAGGATAAAATTTGTAACCAGGACCTACCTGGAGTGCTTCAGTTAGAAAGCCAAGATACCACTAACATTTTTATCTTGCACACCTGGTAAGCTTGTATAAATAGACCCTAATATGGGGCATACATTTGTCCTAAAGGAAGTCACATCATAGAATCATAGACATTAGAGAAAGAAATGCCCTAAGTCATTTTGTCCATTCCTTTACATCACGCTTAAAGACCACAGTGATAGACATCCTATAAAGGATAGGCTACAGTACAATATTATTCCCAACAACATATCATCATCATTAATTGAATACTGACAGATTGCTCAGTATATATTCTTAAACGCTTAACAGAGTACCCCTTGTATGTCACTTTTTACAAAGGATGTATATGTTCAAAGTAAGTAGGATTAATTTTATCTTCCCCAATTGCATCACAGCCTAAACATTACAGGGCCCTATCTGGAAATGCTTTGCTTAGGAGAAGCTCTTTTGACTTCACAGGAGATTTTCCTGATAAGGGCCAATATCTTTTCCAGATATTCAATTTATATTTCCATTTGTTCCATGTCAGATATTGCTCCTAGCCTTGCCCCATTAGAAATACCCTTAACTAATCCTGTGTGTCTTTGGTGTTTAGTACTTTCATATATCAGCTACCACTCTTCATTCCTGCCCTTAGTCAATATTTTGCCATGCTAGACATGTGTTTTGCTTTTAAGTCTTTCCTTCTCAGTTACCCTCTCCAGACCCCTCTTCATCACTTTTGAACGGTGAAATCTCAAGCCATAGGTCTAGAAAGGGGATCAGGGAAGGTTGTCTCAGAATACGGGTACCATTTTTTTCTCAATTTCTATTCATCATTTTAGTTTTTGTTCTTTTCTGAATTTCCTAGTGTTTAACCCTGTCTCTGTACATAGTGTCCAAGGTGCAGTATCCTACTCAGCCTGTGATGTGGTGATGTGTCTGTGTGTTGGTTTATTTTATTTGTTTGCTAAGACATCACACTGCTGTACAAACACAGAACGAAAAGACAGCCCTTGCCCCAGCTGTGATGCACGAAGATGAATGCAGATTAATCAGACCAAAGGATGACAATATCCACACCAATAGTCATTTGTTATAAAGAGGAGATCCGAGGGAACGGAATATTGTCACAGGACAACAAATGTCTTGGCTTCATCTCAGCATTTGTTTTAAATAAGTTTCCATATTTGGAAGAGACAGAGTGGACCAGTGAATAGAACACTAGCTGAGCTTCAGCAGCCCCTGGTTCTATCCTGGCTCTGCCGTATAACCTGGGTCGTCAGTTTGCATGTTTGCTCTGCCCATTTAGACTGTAAACTCTTTGGGGCTCTTACAATTACATGTTTGTACAGGATAGCACCTCAGATGGGGCCTGATCTCAGTGGAGCTTCCAGGCACTACTGTAACACAGATAATAAGCATTTAAGCAATAATAAGTATTTAGCCATGAGACACAATTATCTGTGACAGCTTGGCAACACTGCCAAGGGCCTCCTCCCTCTGATATATTTATCGAGAGCAATCATATCTCATCTCAGCCTTCTTTTGCTTAGGCTAAACAAGCCAAGCGCTTTGAGTCTCCTCTCGTTAGATAGGTTTTCCATTCCTCAGATCATCCTAGTAGTTGTTCTCTGCACCTGTTCCAGTTTGAATTCATCTTTCTTCAACACAGGAGACCAGAATTGCACATAGTCTGCTAGATGATGTCTCACCAGTGCCTTGTATAATGGTACTAACACTTCCTTGTCTCTACTGAAAATACCTCGCCTGGTGCATCCTAACATTGAATTAGCCTTTTTTCATGGCTGCATCACATTGACGCCTCATAGTTATCCTGTGGTCAGCCAATACACCTAGGTCTTTGTCCTCCTCTGTATCTTCCAACTGATAAATCTCCAGCTTCTAGCAAAAATTCTTGTTGCTAGTAACTAACATTTTTCACTATTAAATTTCATCCCATTTCTATTACTCCAGTTTACAAGGTCATCCAGATCTTCTTGTATGATATTCTGGTCCTCCTCTGTTTTGGCAATACCTCCCAACTTTGTGTCACCCATACATTTTATTAGCACAATTTCACTTTTTGTGCCAAGATCAGTAATAAAAATGTTAAATAAGATTGGTCCTAAGACCAGTCCCCAAGGAACTGCACTTGGAACCTCCCTCCAGCCTGACAGTTCACCTTTCAGTATGACCCCTTGGAGTCTCCTCTTTAACCACCTTTCCATTCTCATATTAAGCCCCATCTTCTCCAATTTAACTAATCATTTCCCATGAGGAACTGTATCAAATGCCTTATTGAAATCCAGGTAGATTAGATCTACTACATTTCCTTTGTCTAAAAAATCGGTTGTCTTATCAAAGAAGGAGATCAGGTTGGTCTGGCACGATCTACCTTTTGTAAAACCATGTTGTATTTTATCCCAATTACTGTTCACCTCTGTGTCCTGAACTACTTTCTTTTTCAATATTTGTTCCAAGACCTTGCATACAATTGAGGTCAAACTAACAGTCCTGTAGTTTCCTGGATCACTTCCCCCCCTCTTTCTTAAAAATAGGAACTATATTAGCAATTCTCCAGTCATAGGGTATGGCCCCTGAGTTTACAGATTCATTAAAAATCCTTGCAATTGGAGTTGCAATTTCACATGCCAATTCGTTTAATATTCTTGGATGGAGATTATCCACCCTCCCACCCCGATTTAGTCCCATTAAGCTTTTTGAGTTTGACTTCCACCTCAGATATGGTAATTTCTACTTCTATATCCTTGATGCCATTAGCCACCCTGCCACTACCCCTAAGCTCTTCATTAGCCTCATTAAAAACTGAGGCAAAGTATTTGTTTAGGTGTTGGACCATGCCTAGATAATCTTTAATCTCTACCCCATCCTCAGTGCTCAGTGACCCCACTTCTTCTTTCCTTGTTTTCTTCTTATTTATATGGTTATAGAACCTTTTACTATTGTTTCTAATTCCCATTGCAAGGCCCAACTCTGCTTGGCTTTTGGCAGTTCTCACTTTAACCCTACACTTTCTGACCTCCAACACGTAACTTTACTTGGTGATCCCTCTCATCTTCCATTCCTTGTAGGCTTTCTGCTTCCTACTCAACATCCTCTGATCAATGCCCAGAAATCATCCTGAGATAATTGTTTATAGTCCCTGCCGCCTTTCCCTGAGGAAGCTTTGACAGTCTAGTCATGGGAGCATGCTCTGCCTTCCATCAGGCCTCTCCCCGGGAGCTGGCAGACTAGAGGTCTGTCCTTCTCCCACAACTGCCTCCTACAGAGCTGGTATTTTCCCCTTTTGAACTCTTCCTCTAGTCCTGACGTGCCTCGGAGGTGTGGTGAGGCATTGTCACTTGAGTCCATAGCAACTCCTTAACCCCTTCCTTTCTGGTGAATGGGTTACACACACCATCATAAATACATACAAGGAACAACATTCACAAGACAAATGTTGGCCCAGTTCCTGCACTGGCTAAGTCAGTAGGAGCCTTTCTGACTCATCCAATAAGGCTGCCACTTATTGACAACCAGTTGTACTAGTAGTATGAATTTCAGCTGCAGTAATATATAGAATACTCATCTACATAGCAATCCCAGAGACTCCACTACCTGGTTATCAGCTCTCTTGTCTCTGGGTCATCGGTTGAAATACAGTTGTGTTTGGGCCTAGTAGTACTCTCCTTTTTATGAACTATTCTTCTATTCATTTTTAGAAAACATACAGTTGGCAGATTCTGCTCTCAGGCATCTCTCCTAGCATTGCAGTGTTATTCAGCCTCAGTTGACCACAGGACACACTTACTAAGCAGCCAGCTGCAGAGCCCTCTCACTACAGTCGGTGCATCGGGATGTCATTTTAAAGATACCTAAGTTACATTCTATTTCCAAATTGGTTCTGCAGTGGGATCATCAAACTGTCATTCTGGATGGTAATGAGGATCAGCAAATATTGCCAGGAGGCGTGAGGTCCAAGGATAGCTAGTATCACCTGGACTAGAAAGTGTAACATTACCACAATATGTGTCACACCACACAGCCCTGTCCTGACAACATGACAGCTCAGGTACAGCTGCACTCATTTACGCAATATGTCTCAGGCCATGGCGGCAGTACCTGGCATAATGATGCTGAAATTTTATCCATGATCATTTCCAAATGCCAACCACTCTGTTGTCTTTCAGCAGGTTCTAATCTACATGAGTGTAAATGTATATAATATGTATCCTTTTGTTGTGGCTATTCACTTAGCAAGCAGCCAGCATTAGGAGACATGTAATCTAGAATAGTGGCTTCCAAACTGTGATCCATTGATTGCAAATGTTCCATAAACCACTGGCCACAAAGATATGGCAGGGCAAAAAGTATTGGCTCCCCTCATTGAATCCAGCTGCCAAATCACATTAAGAGATGGCTAACAATTCACTTGATCCTTTACTAATATTATTTTTCCATGTGAACAGTTGTAGCGGTTGCCATAAAGGCATGCCAGATGTCTACACGAGCTGGAAATTACATCATCCAGCTCCAGTATAAACATACTTGTAGACCTGTTAAGTCTATGACCCATGGGCTAAACTAATCCACCCACCAGCAGGGATATTCTACTCACAACGTTGGAGGGTCCTCAACTATTCTCTTCCAATGGCAATTTTTAAAAAAAGTGTTTATTAGTGATTAGTATCTTTTATAGCTCATGAATAAGGAAGAACAAAATTGCCCTCCTCTTTTTACTGACATACCCTTGTCTCAATAAACCATTCAATCACAATTACAAACTTGCAGCACGTTCCAGTGCAGTACCCATGCTCTGACATTGCCAAAGTTTACTTTAATCAAACCCTTTTTTCACTTGGGACATTCAGAAAATGTACAAGATTCATAGACTCCAAGGCTATCTGGGACCATTGTGATAATCAAGTCTGACCTCCTGTATAGCACAGGCCATAGAACGTCCCCAAAATAATTCCTAGAGCAGAGCTTTTAGAAAAACATCCAAGCTTGATTTAAAAATTATCATTGATGGAGAATCTACCACAATACTAGGTAAATTATTCCAATGGTTAATTACTCTTACCACTAAAACGTACACCTGATTTCCAATCTGAATTTGTCTAGCTTTAACTTCCAGCTATTAAATGATGTTATACCTTTATCTGCTAGATTGAAGAGCCCGTTATCAAATACTTGTTCTCCATGAAGGTACTCACAATTGTGATTAAGTCACCCCTTAACCTTCTCTTTGTTAAGCTAAATAGATTGAGCTCCTTGAATCTATAACTATAAGGCAGAGGTTCTCAAATTGGGAGCAGGCCCCCCTGGGACGCCACAGAATGTATTCTGGGGAAGCATGAGAAGTTTTAGGGGGGAAAAAACGTACTGAGCACATTTTACCCACCGCAATGAGTAACTATCAAAGCTGATTGCTCCAGACATATCAAGGCCTCAGAAGGCGCAGTGCATTTGACTCTTGATGGTGCTGTGCATTTTGATGGCTTTTTGTTGAGCTTGCATAGCATTAATCAAAGTCATTGTCATCTGTACGTTAATCCATTTGCTATGACACAGTGTGCACATTTAACTGTAAGCATGGACCACAATCACAGTTTTGCTTTTGCTCTTATTTACAATGGATCGTTGCTTCATTCATGCAACAGAAAAAACCCAACTCAAGTTAAAAACTGAAACTGATTCAAGTGAAGCACTGCCGCCGCATATATCCATATATGTACTTGTGTGGCAAGGGTGTAAATTACCACAGACACAAAGAAGGGGGGCTACGATCAAATAAGTTTGAGAACCACTGCTGTAAGGAATGTGTTCTAGTCTCTCAGCCATTAATACTTAGTCCTGCCTCAGTGCAGGGGACTGGACTGGAAAAACCTATCACGGTCCCTTCCAGTCCTACATTTATGTGATTCTCGTGGATCTTCTCTGAACCCTCTCTAGTTTAACAACATCCCCTTTGAGTTGTGGACACCAGAACTGGACACAGTATTCAGCAGTTGTCTCACCAGTGCCAAACAGAATGGTAAAATAACCTGGCTACTCCTACCTGAGATTCCCGTTTATGCATCCAAATATTGCATTAGCCCTTTTGGCCACAGGGTCACACTGAGAGCTCATGTTCAGCTGTTTATTCACGACCCCTAAACCTTTTTCAGAGTCACTGCCTCCCAAGATAGAGTCCCCCCATCCTGTCAGTGTGTCTTACATTCTTTGTTCCTAGAGGTATGCAATTACATTTAGCTGTATTAAAAGGCATATTGTTTTCTTGAGCCCAGCTTACCAAGCGATCAAGATCTCTCTGTGTCAGTGACCTGAGAAGACAAGCTCTAATATAGAATTCCCCAGTGTTGGATGCAACACTTTCTGAATTAGGAAACTGTCATCTATTATAATTAGAAATTTTCAAGGATGTTTTAGTACTAAAAGCATGAGACCTCCACAATACGTCACTCAGATTGAAATCCCCCATGACCACGTAGTTTTTTTCAATTCAGATTATAGATAAGTGTGTAATGAGCCAGTCATCCTGTTCCCTAGTGTGATTTGGTGGTCTGTAGCAGACACCAACTAATACCCCATCTTGTGCTTTATCTGTTATGACATTGATCCATGCACATTCAAGATCATTTTCTTCTAATTACCAGTGATTTGGAAACAAATAATGTCATTTCTGATGGAGTGCCACTCTCCCTCCCTTTTTGCCCACTCATTCTTTCCTAAATAGGATATAACCATTGATTTTAACATTCCAGTTCTGCGAACCATCCCACTAGATTTCAGCAATGCCAACTAAATCGAATTTATGATCATAAATGAGCAATTCCAATTCCTCTTGTTTGTTACCCATGTTCCTAGCACTGGTGTATAAGCAATTAAATAATTTCTTCTGTTCATATCCTCTGGGTCATAAATTAGTTTTTTTCTCAACATCTTGATTCTGTGCTAAATGAGAACTCAGATCTTACCTGTTTTTATCCACCCCTTTTGTTATTAGTTTGATGCCCTCCTGACTACTCTAGCCAGGCCATCCCCAAGGAGATTGGTTCCCCTTCTACTGGGGTGGAGACTATGCATCCCCCTCTTTCCATAGAAAGTGGACCTATGTTCCAAAAACCCCAAATCCTCCACCCTACACCACTTGCCTCTGCAGGGTTCACTTCCAGAATCTTCTATCTCCCTCACTTGTGGGAAGGATCTCCAAGAAGATCGCTTGAACATTATTTTATTTCTGAGTTTCCTAAAGTAATATATTATCTGTGAGATATCTCGAGATGCAGTTTCATTAGTGTCTATATGAACCATTACCAATGGATTCTTGTCCGTTGACTTCCGAAGCCTATCCAATCTTAGGGTGACATCTCGTTTCTTGTCTCCGAGGAACCAGCATGCCGCTTCTGTTGTCCACCTGTCTCCTGCAGAATGTTCTTTTGATTATTCTGAGTATAGAATCTGCAACAAAGATCTTCTCTCTCCCTTGGATGTTTGGAGAGTATTTGTGGGCAAGCTCGATTTCCTTGCAGGTGGGGTCGAGGTGCCATGCACAGATGTGTCCCATACATTTCTCCATTCCCTTGGACCAGCTGGATCTTGAGAGATACCTTCCATAGTTTCCATGTTGAGGACATGGTATCAGTTTAGAACTTTGAACTGTGTGAAATTCTTCCTTCTGGAAGAATGATCTGGAAAAAGGTGTAAACAGTGAGGTGGCAACATTTGCAGATGATACAAAACTACTCAAGAGCGTTAAATCCCAGGCAGACTTTGAAAAGCTACAAAAGGATCTCTCAAAACTGGGTGACCGGGCAACAAAATGGCAGATGAAATTCAATGTTGATAAATGCAAAGTAATGCATATTGGAAAACATAATCCCAACTAGACATATAAAATGCTGGGGTCTGAATTAGCTGTTACCACTCAAAAAAGAGATTTTGGAGTCATTGTGGATAGTTCTCTGAAAACATCCACTCAATGTGCAACGGCAGTCAAAAAAGTGAACAGAATGTTGGGAATCATTAAGAAAAGGATAGATAATAAGATAGAAAATATCATATTGCCTCTATATAAATCCACGGTGTGCCCACATCCTGAATACTGCATGCAACATTTTCATAAATGCTCTGGAAAAAGGGGCCAAACAGTGAGGTGGCAAAATTTGCAGCAGATACAAAACTACTCAGGATAATTAAGTCCAAAGCAGGCTGCTAAGAGCTACAAAAGGATCTCTCAAAACTGGGTGACTGGGCAACAAAATGGCAGATGAAATTCAATGTGGATAAATGTAAAGTAATGCACGTTGGAAAAAAGAATCCCAACTATACATATAAAATGCTGGGGTCTGAATTAGCTGTTACCACTCAAAAAAGAGATTTTGGAGTCATTGTGGATAGTTCTCTGAAAACATCCACTCAATGTGCAACGGCAGTCAAAAAAGTGAACAGAATGTTGGGAATCATTAAGAAAAGGATAGATAATAAGATAGAAAATATCATATTGCCTCTATATAAATCCACGGTGTGCCCACATCCTGAATACTGCATGCAGATGTGGTCACCTCATCTCAAAAAAGATATATTGGGATTGGAAAAGGTTCAGAAAAGGGCAACAAAAATGATTAGGGGTATGGAACAGCTGCCATATCAGGATTGATTAATAAGACTGGGACTTTTCAGCTTGGAAAAGAGACAAATAAGGGGAGATATGATAGAGGTCTATACAATCATGACTGGTGTGAAGAAAGTAAATAAGAAGTGTTATTTACTCCTTCTCATAACACAAGAACTTGGGGCACCTAAATTAAATTAATAGGCAGCAGGTTTAAAACAAACAAAAGGAAGTATTTTTTTCACACAACACATAGTCAATCTGTGGAACTCCTTGCCAGAGGATGTTGTGAAGGCCAAGACTATAACAGGGTTAAAAAAAAGAACCAGATAAATTCATGGAGGATAGGTCCATCAATGGCTATTAGCCAAGATGGGCAGGGATGGTGTCCCTAGCCTCTGTTTGCCAGAAGCTGGGAATGGGAGACAGGGGATGGATCACTTGATGATTACCTGTTTTGTTTATTCCCTCTGGGGCACCTGGCATTGGCCACTGTCAGAAGACAGGATACTGGGCTAGATGGACCTTTGGTCTGACCTAGTATGGACGTTCTTATGTTCTGGTCTTCTTCTCTGGTGGCCAGAGCCTGTCATCTTTCTCTGTCTCCAGCTATGTGTAATGCTGCAGTGACCACTTGCCTCTAGTGGTTATGAACTGCCAGGGCTCCTCTCAACTTCCTTTCTCTTAATGACTCCTGGGTGGCCAGCTCCTGTCTTCCTTGAAGCTTTAGAATTTGTCTGTGTCCATCTTCCATATAGTAGAGGTCTTCTGGGTTCACTCATGAATTGCTGAGGTCCTTCTTGGTTTTCCAGGCAATGCAGAAAAGTCATAGCTTCTTCTGAGCTATAGAAGAACTTAGCTTGAGTTCTATATATAATAAATCCTTTCTTGCAGGAAAGCAAAGGATGATCCTTTGTCTTTTAATAATTTTCTTTTTACTGGAATAAAATGCATCCTCCTTCTTTGACTGGCAGCACAGACATCAGGGAAGACTCTCTTTTCTCCTCATAAATTATAGAGTCCGCATCTCAGGTTAATTTTCAAACCCTCTATTTAGCTTGGAAATTCAAGAATATTATCATCACGGCTGTTGGTGTTTTGTCAGCAATAGGTTATGGTAAAGGGCTGCAATGTTCTTTTTCTAATTCAAATGCAGGATCAAAGTTCTCTCATGAAAAGATTTCTTATAGAAAGCTATTTTAAATCGACAGCATCACTCCTCCTCCTTCCCCCTCAGCAAGACATAGCAGCCTCATATTCAGCCTTTATGCTCTGTCTTCCAATTTTCCTTGGCATTTTGTTGTTGTTTTAGGTTGATTTCTGCTCATTTGAGTTGCAGCTGTAATTGCTTCAACCTCAACGACCCCTGTCCAGCTCTTTCCTTCCAAAAGTCTTTCTTGGAAGTCCCCATTACCATAGTAAAGATCATTTAATGCTTTGTACATAGAAATCATCTGTTCTGTTACAAGATACATACTGTTTTTGCATTTCCTTTAGAGATTTCTCATTGCAGATTCAGGATTTCTTGTGTACCCTGCCATGATGGAGGTACATGCATCTTTATTGTGTTATTTATTTATTTATTTATTTATTTATATTGTGATAATGCCTACAGCCTCAGTCACAGCCTTGGGCCCCATTGTGTGAGGCACTGTGCAAACACAGGACAAAAATATGGTCTCTACCCCATAGAGCTTACTATCTATGTGCCACTCTTAGCATATCTCATTTAGAAAAATAGTAATATTCTTGAAGTAATGTATAGGGTGAGGTATATAGAGAATTAAAATATTGTGTATTATGCATGAGACAAGCTGGGTGAGGTAATATTTATTGGACCAACTTCCATCAGTGAGAGAGACAAGCTTTGAGCTTATACGGAGGTCTTCTTCAGGTCTGGGAAATGTGCTCAGAGTGTCATAGCTAAATACAACATGGAATACAATAGTAAGGACTGTATTTAGCTGTGACACTCTGAGTACATTTCCCAGATCTGAAGAAGAGCTCTGTGTAAGCTTGGAAGCTTGTCTCTCTCAGTAACAGAAGTTGGTCCAACAAAAACTAGTACTTCACCCACCTTGCCTCTCTAATATCCTGGGACCAGCACGGCTACAACAACACTGTGCATACATGTATCATGTGTGGCACTATTCTGTTAGGAACACTGAGTTTCCTTAACCTAACATTCTAACTTTGTTCTTTATATGATGAATGTTTACAGTTGCCTATGGAAGCCCAGGAGACTTCAACATATTCCATATTTTTGGGGGTATGTCAGAACATGCAAGCAGATCTCAAGGAACTGCAAAATGCAAGTGTGCCACAACCCCCGACATGTGTCGAGTCCCCATTTGGAGACACCAGCCAAGATCTCTGTAGAAAGTTCACGGGTGCCACAATCTCAGCCAGATCCATCAATGCTATGTTAGGGCCCTATAAAGTGTCCTTAGACGTCCAGTCTTACTTGGGCACACTTCTGTAAAGGATGAGTAAACACAGAGGTTGCAAATCACCAGCCAGTAGAGAAACTGAAATTGACAGGGCTGGGGAAGAAAGTCGGTCTATAACTACTAACCTACTAAGAAAGATTTAGATGAAGGAGAAATCTATTACAGTGATTCAGAATTGAGTCCACCATGCTTCTTTCCTCTGGTGATGATGTTTATGTTGGTGGAAGACAGCCAAGTGAAGATGCGGGGGAATTCAGTGCATTCAGAGTATTGGTCACATGTCTTTGTGCCTTAGCGAGACAGGCAGAGAGGACTTTAGTCTATTCTATTCAGGCTGTTATCCTGCACCCTTCTCCCTTGCCATCTGAATACCTGACCTGGACTCCCACAATAGCCCTGATGGAAACAGCTGGCCCACAGCTGATGTGATGTGGTAGAAGGGGTTGTTCTGTTTGAGCTTTATGATGTACATTGGCATCAGCTAGGCAAACAATAACAGAGGCTGGAGGAGGATCTTCAGATATATGAGGAGTTCTCTGTCAAAGGTTGTTCTTGCCTCCGGCCGTCAGCCTTGGCAAACACAACTGACAAGAATCAATAGTAACACATCCACAGTGACTGACACAATGCTTGATATTTCCAGCTCACTGAAGGAGAAAAGCCGTAAATACAACCATCTTTTCTCTCATGATGGAGTCCTAAAGGCAACTCCTCAAAATAAACTGGATTATGGAGCTAGATGCTGTACTGCTTCGCTGGACTCGAGAGAGAGAGATGAGAGAGGAATCCTTGCCTGAAAATAGAGTATGATTCACTGTGCAGTTTTCCATGATAAATATTTGAGAGGGAAAAAACATAGATGAAAGATATGAGCTGCAATCCTGAACCCGAAGAAAAGCCAGTGCCTGGGGAAACTGAATGAGAACAGTTCATAAGTTACCCTTGCTGTAGTTGCCAAGGTATGTTATACAGCTGTGAGCCAAATCCTAAATTGATGACACATGGGTAGACTGCTGCAACCATGCAGCCCTCCACTGACATTAGTGAACTTTGCAGGGACTGAGCAGTCAACCCACATGCTACCAATTGCAGAATTGGGGAATTCAGCCCATCTTCTCTGCTAGTGAATGTTACATTCAGTTTTCCACACGCGTCGCAATGGCCTGTGATCACTCTCATTTCCATATTCAATGCAAGAAGCAGTGACAGCTCACAACAGAATACTGAAATGCGAGGGTATTCTGTCACCAGCAGCATAGCACAAGCTGCCTGCTGGGCTTTATGCATCAGAGAGTTTATTGATTTTCTTAAAGTAATTGTAATAAAGAAACAACTTTGCACAAGAAATAGAAAAGACAGAGCATGTATAATAGGGGGTCCTGGCTGGCAAAGACAGCCTATATACAAAGGAAAATTCAAAATATATCACACTATGGATACTTCCACACAGTCTAGCAGAAGTTTTCAAAGTCAAGTAAAGGAGATCGGATCACAGTTCTGTTTTTCTTGCTGCTAAGATTTACACCCATGTATTCAAGTAATTTATTAAGCCACTTGATAAATGAGCATTTCTATGTATAATTCCAGTTACTCATAAGAATTCTCTGGACAACTCTCAGACTCATAGGCTTTAAGGCCAGAAGGGATCATCATGGTCATCTAATCAGACCCCTTGCACATTGCAGGCCACAGAACCTTGCCCACTCACTCCTGTAATAGATCCCTAACCTCTGGCTGAACTACTAGAGACCTGAAATCATGGTTTAAAGACTTCAAGTTACAGAGAATCCACCATTTATTCTAGTTTAAACCCGCAAGTGACCCATGCCCCATGCTGCAGAGAAAGATGAACCTCCCCCACCAGGGTCTCTGCCAATCTGACCCAGTGGAAAATTCCTTCCCGACCACAAATGTGGTGATCAGTTGGACCCTGAACGTGTGAGCAAGACCCACCAGCCATACACCTGGGAAAGAATTGTCTGTAGTAACTCAGAGCCCTCCCCATCTAGTGTCACATCTCTGGCCATTGGGGATATTTGCTATTAGCAGTCACAGACAGGCCACATGCCATTGTAAGTAGTCTCATCATACCATCCCCTTCATAAACTTATCAGGCTCAGTCTTAAAGAGGTCTATCATTTTTTTAAAAAACATATGTGGCTATACCTGTGGGCATAGTTTTTAGATTAGCTATTCCTAAAGACAATGCAATATCAAGGTCTAGGGGATTGATAGTAACATACCAATACTCATGAAGTACATGACACTAAGAACAGATGTAAGGAAGTAACTGTCTTTCTGACATGAAATATACATTTGATTGTGATAATCCAAGGAAAAGCTGAAACCCCATTGCCTAGCACTTTGAGGCATCCATGAAACAAAGCGCTAGTAAAGGTACAATGAGGGAGAGGACCTCATGGGCTTTTATAGACTTTACATTCTTTCTACCAGCACCACATTCTGCCTACTCTGCCCTATGGGCCAAATTCTCTGCTAGTGTAACTTCCGTGGTGTCAGTGGCGTTATGCTGGCAGAGAAAGTACCTCTTAAGAATGCATTTCTGAGACAGAATAGTAACTCCAGCTAACAGAGCAACCTGGAGCCTGGGCAGTGTCACTCTATCCAGTTCAAACAATTTTTGTGGCTGCATACCCCTAATTCTGAACTCAGGATAGGTGATTTCATCCAATGTTCTTCAGTGGAGCAGAATCCGCTTCTTGAATTAATTTTTCTTTAGCCTTCATGTCACTCCTTGCCAGAAGAGTCACATTTGTTCAAGTCGATGTTTTCCTTCTAAGCCCTTCTCAGTCCTTCATTTCTTCCTAGGGATTTGAGCCTTAAGCAGAAGAGCTGAAGTAGTACTGTGCTTCATTAAAAGATATAGTAAACACAATTCATCTTCCTTACCGTGCTTTTCTTTGTCCCACAAGCTTTTCTGCTTGTTTCATCTTTCACAAAATCTGTTATTTTTCTTCTTGAGTAAATGACACCATTTAAAATGGGATACAACTTTGGACCAAACTCTACTCTTGCACGCACATGTGGATTGAAATCAATAGCAGTTGCTTGCATGAGTCAGAAGATGGAATGTGTCTGTCATTAATCAGTATCTCCCTGAGGCCTACATGTTCCTCTGGCCACATTGCTCAGCTAGTGACCAGGATTTTGGTGAGGGTGCAATGCCTTCTGCAAGAAATTTTTGATTCTGAGCAATGATCTGGGTATTTTTCTCCCTCACTTAACATCACAACTTGGCCATAAAGTTATTCAAATGTTCCAATCCTATTCTAGCTTGGGAAACCCATTTACTAACATGTGCCTTTTAATCCATTTTAGACAGTGCAAATGTCTCATTCAGGCATCTCTCCTGTGACGCTCTTGCACCTTTTGACAAAGAGCTATGGTTGCCCAAGTGGTAGCTTATCAGTTTCTTAACTAAAACAATTTCCTTGGTGATAGGCTGCTTTTCTAGAGTGGAAAACTAAAATTCAAAGTTCCACTTCCCTGACTTCAATGTCTTTAATGAAAAGTTGCAAGAAATCCTCAGTTCTCCACCCTCATTTGCAGACTTCCCCCCAAAGACATGTTTGGGAAGCTTAAAATATTGTTTATCAGCGAGCAAACAAACCAAGCTCTCTTTGCTCTATTATCATCATGTCCTGGTTAAGAAGGGCAGGGGGTTAGGGTGGGGTGAAAGGCTATAGTGGTTGCTGCCAGGATCAACATTTTCATTAATTACCCTCATTTCAGAAGAGTATTCTCCATGGGCAATTTGACTCCAGGGCTCTGGATCTTCTAATGCATTGCATTCTTCGACTATTGAGGCCAAATGGATGAGGAAGGTAAACTATCTTTCTAATGGCCTCTTGATCTGCATACATTATTCTCCAACTCTAATTCTTTCCAGAGCTGACTTTCACATGCTGAAACTATTAAGAACTTCACTTTAAATATTTTTCCAGAATAATTTTGAATAAAGGAACAGGCAAATCTTCCATCAGTTAATTTTTTTCTTGGAAGCAGGTGCCAGGCTTGTAACCATACAAGGCAAAGGCAAAGGAAACTTCATGGGCCAAAATCACTGATGTTTTAACTTCATTGGAGTCAATGCAGATGTAGTTACACCAGGAATAAATTTGGTCCATTTATCCTGAATTTAAACAATCCATTTCTGAATCTTAGTTTGTTGGGCTTTTTCGAATGAGTAGAATCTTTTTTTGTCACACGAAAATGAGATATTACTGCTTTTGGGATGCCATGTTTTGGGGAAGACTCCCATCTAGTAGTCCAAATAAGAGGCTATTAATTATCAATGCAAATAAGTGTAGCCTTTAGTGTGTATCTCCATTGCATGATATAGTTCAGATCCCATTACACCTACCAGCACTACTGGCAGCATATTTCCATTGTAGTTTATTTCCCTTGGACCACCCCTCTATAAATACTACACCACTGGTACTGATCATAATTATGTGTCACCCAAAATATTAGTTACTATCCGTGAAAGAAATAGAAAAAACTTGAGTGTAACAGTGAGGGATTACTATTTGAACTGCTCGTAAAATAAAATATCGATCTTGTGGGAAATTCCCACATTTCAAATTTTATTTTGATCCCAAATTGGGATGAAAGTTAAAAATTTGCTGCAGAATGGAAATTCCAAAATAGTTCCATTCAGAAACATCAAATTGATCAGAAATCAAAATGAAGTATTTCATTTTGTTTTGACTTTTATAAACTAGGATATAAAAGTGAAAACAAAACAATGCATTTTGATTTTGAATTGTTTCAAAACTTTTCCATAGTAAATTGTCAGAATAGAGATGTTCCCGCCAACTAGTCTGGTTTTGCTGAAACAGCCTTTTCCAACAGAAAACTGTTCCATCAAAGTTTTTTGTCCAACCCCAGTTAATATGTATTCTTTAAAAGATGGTGTTACAAAGACTGAATGAAGCAAGGAATGCATTCAGTTTAGTTACTGTAGATTGTAAAGGTCAAGGGGGAGCTGAGAATATGTAACATACATAGGATCTCTAGCACTGGTGAACTTATACTATGGTAGCTTCCTTTTGCTCTAATCTTCATACCAAGGAGCTAGCACTGATACTTTGATGTATTTTTGCACATTTGTTTGATTAAGATGCATTTTTTCTTTTTTTTTTTCCACCTGTTCTCCAGGACTTAGGCCCTAGTCTTTTCTCATCACTAGAAAATTCCAAAAGGAAATGTGTCATTTTAGCATGATCCAAAACACACATTCTTTCCCGACATCATACTAAATCCCTTAATCCTAGACGGGTATGTCTGAGCCCTCTATAAAAATGCTGTCAAGGGAACAGTGCTTAACATGTTTTCCCTTGTGCTGCAATTTATATACAAATTGATGTTTACTTTTAATGTCATAATCCCTTTCTAATATTGTTAGTTATATCCACTGTCTGCTTGGAGAGTTTTAATCATCTTAATTTGCTAGTAACAGTTACCGTCAGATATCAGGATTTCCCAGCACGAGAGGGCTGACATCTGGAAGAGTTAAGGTCTAAAACTCATGTGCATTTTAGTTCCAACTTTAGAGACACAAAGTAAAGCAACTTGGGTAAATTCCATCTGCTGTAGTCTATACTTGCTATCTGTCCACATCAGAATACAACCATCCTGTTTGCTCCAATTTTTATACTTCTTTCAAGAAAGGCTTACATTGGAATAGCAGATGTAGGTTAGACTCTGTACTAATTGGTAAATATCTGTACAGAAATTTGCACAGGACTTATATATAATGGGCCAAATTCTGTTCTCAGAATGAAATAAAGTGAATTGAATTTCTCCAGATTTTTATCAACTACTCTGGGTTTACACTAGTCTGAGACCAGAATGTGACCGAATACTGTCTGTCTAGCCCTAGAAATGGATATGTATGAATCATACTAGCAAAAAGCATGTTACTTCCATTCACCAGTCACTACAAGGTAAGAGAAGACATTGGCCCAGCGGCTTAGGCAATATTTAATATTAGGGTTCTCAACTCTTTGCATATCATGCATCCCAGGCTGAAGGAGTTCAACTATATCTTTAGGGAAAGAATGCTACCTGGATGAAGAAGCATTGGTGACATGAGGGTAACAGTCCCTCACTCATCCTCCACTGGGTGGAGGTGGTTTCCTGGGTAAAATCCTTAACTCTTTAAGACCAGGTTTTGTTGGGGCTACATCTCTCAAAGGCCACACATAGGGATATATCACACGGAACAAAATTAAAATAACAGCACAGTTACTAAAATGTGATATTTTATTTATGTGGTTTTTTTAAACACATTGTTACAATCCTTGCTGGTTCATTGGTTAGCAATATTCGCTGGCTATGCTGTCTGTCCTATGGGGTTATGTAATGTTTCTAGTGAATTTGAGGGGGATTTGTTTGTTTGCTTTTTAAACTCTGCTTTTTACAGGACAATTACCAACAGGCAAAGCTAAAATTTCAATGATTCATCATGACTTTTAATATATTTTTGTATGTTTTATTGATGTAAATATACTGTAAATAACTGGACATTAAAAGGCAAATAAAAGTTTTTTCTTTAACAGACAATTTAGAAATGAACAGTATAAATAGGTCACACAACAGTCATTACCACTTTATTTTATGTCATTCAGATCAACTGTTAATTTTTTCATATACAAATTCACCTTTTTCTGTAATCTGTAAATACCTAGAAATTTTGCATAATGAATCGTGCTATTTACACTGTGTATGACTCACAGATATAAGTTACAAAGAAAAAGTATACCAAATGATTAAAAGATATTGTTGCATGAAAAGCAAGGAAGATACACTGGATGTTTTGATTAACTCTATAAATGCTTACATACTTGTACATATACTTCTCATCTCAAATGGCTAGTGACAATAGACAGATTTGATCATTTCATTTAGGAATACTGGTTCCTATGCCTGCACTACTAGAGAAGGGAAAATATTTTCCAGACACTATAGGAAACATTTTTGGAACTGGACAGATTTTGAGATGCATCTATTTTAGAAAACAAAAATAAAATATATCTGACATTGCAAAATATAAACGATTTAAATCATGCCCTACAGATACATTTGTACATTAAACCCAGGCTGTATGATGTCATTGTAATTAAAATATGACATAGCTAGAACATTCCAAAAAGAAACAATTCACAGGACATATATTTGTATAATAAAATAGCAGATGTACAATATTATTTACACTGCAACCAAAGAGTTAACCCCATGAAACTGCAGCAAACAATTTGGTCACGATGTTGAAAGTCACAGACCTGATTCATAAAATAGATGTATGTAGTCTAGTGTGGAAGAGACATCTGTATTCTTTATTTTGATTAATGAGCAAAGCCTTACAAATCTTTACCATATATTTAATACAGTATTTGAGAAGGATATTGAATGTGTAGCTCCTCCACAACCACCAACAAATGAGATTTGTGTGGAAATATATCAGGCCCAGTCCTGCAAATGCTTTATTCACTTGTGTAGTCTCCTTCAGCCTGATTCAAAACACACTGACATCAATTGGGCCTGGTCTACACTACGACTTTAATTCGGATTTAGCTGATTTAATTCGAATTAACGCTTGACCCGTCCACACAACGAAGCCATTTAATTCGAATTAAAGAGCCCTTTAATTCGATTTCTGTACTCCTCCTCGACGAGAGGAGTAGCGTCAAAATCGGTATTGTTAATCCGAATTAAGGTTAGTGTGGCCGCAATTCGATGTTATTGGCAATTCGATGTTATTGGCTACCCACAATGCAACGGTCTGGAAATCGATGCTACTACGGTAGCTTGGACGCACACCACCGAATTAATGGTGCCTAGTGTGGCCGAATACATTCGAATTTATAAAATCGGTTTCCTGTTGACTTCAGTATACTTTGGATGAGGACCATAGACTTCAATGGGATTATTCACATAAGTAACGTTCCCACACACCTAAATATTTGGAGGGGTGGGGCCTAAATGTGTCATGTAACTAAGCCTGAAAGAAAAATGCTGGTTTGGGAAAGTGCTCTTTGTTATTAGATGGAATGATTTATACAGTCAAGAGTCAGAATGGTTCTCCTTAGTGGCTCAGATATGGCCCAGTTCTTCTTGCTTACTTATAAGGAATAGCATTTCCTTATGCAGAAAGAATTGTAGAATTGACCCATAGCAAATAACACTAATCTGTTTGGCTCTGCAGTGCACCCAGGGTATAGTTCCAAAGCTTTTTTTGCAGTGTGTTAGCCAGGGGACTCCTATTAGCTATAATGAAAGTCAGATGAGTTTTACTTTTTAAGGCCAAAAGCTTAGGGGTCAGGAAATCCAAGACTGTTCAAAACCCCAGGTTTCTGATGTGGCAATACTTCCACTGGCCCAGGTTTCTAGTGAGCAGCTGTACTGTCTGAAGTCTAAACTTTCAGCTTTATGGTCCCATTCTAACACCCTATAGTGGGACAGTGCGTTCAGGTCCCCCGGAAATCAGAGTAATCTACTGTAATGTACAAAATGCCTATTGCCTATTCCCCTTGTTAGGAGGGAGGGAAGAGTGACATTTACTTGTGATCACTGCCTGTATACTGTCATTCGTATGCTCAATTTATTCTAGTGGCTGCTGTTAAAAAGAAAATCACAGACTAGAAATGAACCGTGGGATCTCAGGTACTACTGTGTAGACAGTTGCTAAATACTGGCTTTAATAGCAACCATTGTGCTTGAATGGTGTAAACTCAATGAATGGTAACGGGGCATGGATCAGCATTCACGTTGCACTCCCTGTCAGTACCTGGCCCAGGCCGGGGAAGCTAATGATCCAGCCTGCGGCTCGAATCGGTGATGAATCCTGGTCATGTGCCACCCAAGGCATGTTGAACATACACTAAGAAGAAGAATGTATGGTAATGATAAGGAGGGGAGATGGCACATGCCATGCAGTAGGATAAGCTGTCTCTTATCACTATGCTTGCATTTTTTCCACTTTTCATTTTCTGTTATAAAAGGTTTATCAGTGAAAAAATGGAGAAGGAGGAAGCGTGTCAACATATGCATCTGGACCTCATCTCATACTTGGAACAATAACTAGATGTACATTTTGTCTAACATCTTTCTTTTAAAAACAATAGGGAGAATAGTACTAAGCATGGTCTGTTTAGTTGGTGTTCCATTGAGTACATGGTGATTACTCAGTACCAGTGCAAACCACCAGGAGATTTGTTTAATGGTCATGAGCCAAATCTGAACTATAACCAAACCCAAGTCGAACCTTTCTGAGGTTTGTGAACATTTCTGATTTTTTAAAACCAATTATTTCTCCATTTATATTGAACTTCCGGTGAGATTGGAAACAGGAGTGATAAAACACTTCAATAAATGAATCAAGAATTTCAAAGAGCCTGAATAAGCATCCAACCCTTTGAGTGCTTATCCAAACCGAACCTCTGTGCCTTTTGCAGATTTGCCCATCATTAATAACCCATAAATGAGATGTTGGATTTATTTTTCTTTTATGAATCAGGTACTGTGTCAAGGTCATGCAATAAAGTAGCTCATTCATTTTCCCTTTCCTTTTAAAATGCATTTGTGGGGGGGTCATAAAGACGATAGAGTCTATTGTGAATTAAACAAGTGGGAGAAAAAGCGTTTGTTGAATTAAAGTGTTGTTACATTATTATTTCGACAAGGCAAAGCTTCTCTGCTTGGTCCAGTGAAGAACATTAAAACCTGCATTTCATGTAGAAACATTTATATGAGTACTAGTCTAAAACTAGAAGATATCTAGTATATTGTATATTGCTTTCCTTATAGAATGTACCTTAGGCATCTAATATGGCAACAAACAATGAAAATTCTTCAGGACAAACTAACAAACAGCATTACAGCAGCTTGCACTGTGAAAGCAAGATGTATAGTCACAACACATAGTTATTAAAAGATAATCTTGGGCATTTTTTTTAATCCTGGCATTTTCTATTAACAGCTCACCCACACTGAATTTGTAAAGTTTGCTCTCCTTGTTTGAGGCATGAAGTGACTTTGTGAAAAGGAATCATGTAAAATAAGAGGAATCATTTTTGCCCCCAAATTACTTGCACCTTACAGGAATCAGATCACAAGTTGAACACAACCTGCTTAAACGAAGTGGAAGGAAGGACAATAATAAAATTGGCAGAGGCTGAACAGTAGGAGGCTGTTTAAAAGGCACTCTGTTCATGCTATCTGCCTCATTTTCTCTAACTCGTTTAAACAATGCTGTTTATCATAAAAGGATTTAGGCTCCCCAGGATAGACATTCACTGCTCTCTTTAGCTACAACACTTGCAGATAGCATCTGTCCATCCCTTCCCCCAACACCTGCAAAAAAAAAAAATCCTGTAAGGAGACCCGTGTGCACAAAGGCTCATAGAATGGAATCGAAACAAGAAGAATAAACTTCAGAGCAATTTTCTTTTTAGTAGCTCAAAGGTCACAGCTATGAAAATATACATTCTACTATTATGAAGAGCAGTACAGATGTTAAAGCTTTAAGACCATGTGTAGTTCACTGCACACACAATTTTCCCATGGCCTATACATATGGCACATAAATGTATTACATAGATTCATGTCCCCATACAGGGATTAACACTGAACTCTGTTCTATTTTACTGGTGCTGCAACCTTGAGTAATTCTTGCTCAGTTTCATTCATATTACAATGCAGATTTCGCTGGTATATTTATTATGTACTTTAACTACTACCAGTTAAAGACATCATTACAGAACCAAATTCTATTAATTTTCAGGTAGCTAATTCAACTCTTTGGTTAGAGACAAATTCAGTTAGTAAGGAAGCAATCATAAGTTGTCATTTTTAATCAGACAGAACTACTGTTACTTCCAGAAAGCACAGACCTTTAAGTGAATTCCAGTAAACAAACTGTTTTTATGAAATGGGAGGTGGAATACTTTGGATAGACTTTTTTGGCAGGTAGATTGCTTTGTTAAATAGTTGGGAAAATTAGGCGATTTTTTTCATGTAACTCCATTGGTTTAAATGGGGTTATACCACAGAAGAGCTTGGCCTAATAAATTCATCAGTAAGCTTTTCTGTCCACATGAGAGTTCATAATGGTAAAACCAACATATACATATTAAAATATTGACCTGCCACATGCATATACCACTAGAGGGCAGTTTGCTCATTTACATGACACTATCATGAGGTTTTTACTATTAAGCTACCGGAAATGGCTACAGACACCACACCATGTCATTCACTTGAGAAATGAGAAATATTCTGGCCAATTATTTTCTCTTAAGCCAGAAAGCTAATGCTATTCGAAGGGAGCAGTGCATCAGACTGCAAAGTCAAAAGTGTTCTAAAAACCAGCACTGATAGACAACTTTAACATTGTTGAATGAGACTCAATTTGATGTCCATACAAGGTCTCTTCTGGTGGTACTACAAGATTCCACTTTTTTGTTTCACAGGTCTCTAAATGTTTGTACAAACAGTGCATAAATCTTTAATGAAAACATTTAACTGAATCAAAATTAATGGAGCACATAAAAATTATGTTATGCAGCTATGAAAAAAATGTTCACACCAGAGTGAAACCAGTCAATTTCCACTTGAATGCACACACATTTCCGGCATTTCAACTTCATATTTTGTATTGCAGTACAATTTCCTTCCCTGGCCCTCAAGCTTTCAAAATATAAACACTGCTTTTCCTGCCCAATAACCCTCGCATGACAATTCACACAACTGACATTGTAGCCACCACTCTGCTCTGGACAGACCATAGGCTGGGAGGATTCCATAGAATATTCCACAGCCTAGAAAGGAGGAGGAGGGAACATAGAAAGACCCCTCCATAATCAAAACTTTTCACTCATACCCAGATACTACCTTTGGATACACATGGAGCGCTGCTATTGAAGCTGCATGTGAGCAAATTGGAGCAGGATTTAGTCCTCAGTCTTTACATAAGCAAAAATTCCATGGAAATCAAAGGGAACAGACTAACATCATCAGCACTGGGCCAATGACTTCAACCAAGTTGAATCAGGCCCTATAAGAGAAAGGAAGGGAGAGATCGGATGCTCCTCAACTCAGCATCAGCAGTTTGGGGCTGTGCCTTGCGTGGTTTTCCATTGGCAGGGAGGTTGGGACAATGGAAGTAGACAACTGGCAAAAATATTTTTTGCTAAGCAAAATTTTGCACACCAAATACAATTAATTGTCAAAAATGTTTGGGAAGTGAACACACTATGCCTTGCTGCAGCTCTGTCTCTGAAGTCCACACCATTAGTCCTGGTTCATTTTACAAAAGCTTCTCATAATTCAAAAGCCCCACTCTATGAAAAGAAAAACAAATCACAAAATGATCTGTTTATGGAACACAGATTCCTCTCTTAAATCAAAGGTAGCTGGGGTTGTAGAACAATAAGATTGCCTGTAAATGTACAACCTGGACCCGATTCCCTATTCCATCCCAGCAGTTTTACGTGGGTGTACAATGAAGGTATAGCAGTATAGCGCTGGGGTAACAGAGGGGAGAATCAGCCCCTACAGAGTCTCGCTAACACAATATGGAACTTTGAACCCTAGCAAAAAGTAACTATATGTAAAGTAAATCACAGCACTGGAGACCATTATATTAAAAGAAAACAGTGCCAATACCATTACAGTATTTCTTTAAACATTGCCTTCTATTAACTCTATAATGTTTTAAAGAAGCATTTTAGGATACTTGCGCCATAATATGGCAGTGATTAAGGACCCAATCTACAAGCTCTTGTGCTCATAACTCCAGTAAAAGGCAGGGCCTTACTTCCCTGGCTGGGCAACCTGTATGCGGAGCTGCAAGGTGTGGGGAGAGCTGCCTCTGCAGGGACGATGCTGTCCTTCCCATGCAGGTCAGTGGGGCATGGGCAGAACCTTGAATCTGCATGGCCTAACATGGTGACCAGCTTAATCTGGCACAGTTTACTTCTCCCTCCACTGGAACAAGATGTGGGCCAGACACCCTATTATATCACAGTTTGATCCTCAGGCAGCACAACTATGTGCTAACACTTTCCTAGGGCAGGTAGTAAAACCCAAATTAGCTCTGTTGAATCAGAGTTAAGGCTGCAGTGTTAAGATCACAACCAGGAACTGCAAAAGGTAGGGTCCAACAGCGATCTTCACTCTGCTGAGTTGCACACATCTAGTGTTTCATATTCCTAGCTATCCCATTAAAGGTGTAGCAAGGCATGCTATTTATGTTATAAAACAAATATCATGAAACCTAGAATGTATAATGCAGCCAGGTTAATGGTGATGGAGTCTTAACCTTTGCATTTCCTGGGATTTTGTTCTTTTAATTGTACAAGCTTAACATTATAGTAATACTGGTATATAGTTAAGTGCTAGTCATGTTGCATTAATACTAGTTAAGTCCCACACCCGATGCAGTCTTCTATGCTCTGTTGTGGTTCGATTTCTAATAGCACACAATGACCAAAAGTTCCTACACTACTAGGGCCCTTTCTGTTGATAATACACTATTATATAGGAGGTGCTAATGTAACACTGACAAACCCCGGTCATTGGTGGACAGAAACGAATCTGGGACCTCTGAAGCTTAGTACATGAGCCTCTACTACGTGAGCTGAAAGCCACATGGCTGTTAGCTAAGACTGTAGCAGACTCATTAATCTCTAAGTGATCTTGATGCCACTATATGGGACAGAGCACCACCCCCAGGGGTTACACTAACAACACTCAACATAGATTCTTTACAAATATGTTTCCTAGTGATCTGATGACCTAATTTAAAGATTATTGATGGCATATACATTTCAATGTTTTGGATTTGAAATGTCGGGATTGAAGAAAAAGATGAAGTTTGTGGATAAGAGATACACAGTAGAGGGAATTTCTAGAGAAAACAGAGACAATTCTATCTGAAACATACAGAGACTAATTCCTTTCACTTTTACATTAGAAATAGTGAAGGGGAATTCACTTGATTTTGGATATGTGCATGTACATGTAGAAGCGCCATTTTTAATTTTGCCAGGAACTGAACCCACTTCCTCCAGCACTTACAGTATGAGTCTCTCCTGCCTGAGCTAAAAGGCTCAATTCCCTTAGCTGCAGCAGGTTAACAGCCACATTAATGAAGCATGCATAGACGAGGGGCACACAACACACTGAAGAGTAGGTGACACATACAGAATATACATACAAACTTAAGAGAAAGTCATAGATGCAAATTAAATTTTGCCAAAAAAGCCAAACAAAAAGTAAACCTACTTCACAAAAATGGCAAAATTTTACTGTAAAATAGGCGAATTCTCATATATATAAACCAGCTCCAGGGTTTTTGCCGCCCCAAGCAGCGGAAAAAAAAAAAAAAAAAAAGAAGAAGCCGCGATCGCAATCACGATTGGCGGCACTCCAGTGGCAGCTCCACCGCGCCGCTTTCTTCTTCGGCGGGAATTCGGCGGCAGGTGCTTCCCTCCGAGAGGGACCCACCACCGAATTGCCGCGGAACAGCCCGACGTGCCGCCCCTTCCCCTTGGCCGCCCCACGCACCTGCTTGCTGGGCTGGTGTCTGGAGCCGGCCCCGTATATAATATGAATGTTTGATGTGAATGTTAAAAAGCAAAGGACTCCATTTTTAAACTTTTGACATGGTTTATTTTTATGTTTGTTTTTAATTCACTCATTTCATATCAGTTTTTGGCTTTTGTTTATGTCAGTTGAATCACTTTGGCCAAAGACATTTCAAAATTGTAGGGGTTATGCAAGGTGCATAAAAATTGTTGATTTTGTTGAAAAAAAATAATAATTGTTTTTTTAAAATTTTAATTGTAATGATTTTCTTTTTACAAATAAACCCGTTTAAAATGAAATCTGAATTTAATACAAAATATGTTAAGGCCTAAACTTATTATAATCTCTTAAAACATTTAAATAAATCAATAAATAGGCTGAAGCCATGCACCTCTATCAAAAACTTTGCCTTAAAAGCTGCTTTGCTATGTAAAGAAAGAATCAGGGGAAAAACACCTAACTTTTGAGGTCAAGTTTTATAAATATGGCACAATGTACTGTATTAAGGGCTTGACTGTTTTGGGGACCCAGCGGCTGTGCTACTGGTTGCAAGAGACTGGCAAAGTCGTCACAGGCATTGGGACCAGGCCTCTGACTCCAGGAGATACCATCATGTATCTCATCAGGATCATCCACTGAGCCCACCTGGGTGGTCTCATACTCCTATTTTATAGCTTCTCCCTCCCTAAGCTCTGATTGGCTCAGTTCTCAAATTATGTAAGAATGACTCCATCCCTCATGGAAATGTACTCTAGTTATAGTGTGCGCTCCTACGTATCAAAAAGATGTACCAAATCTAGTGTAAAGTCTGTGTTTAGTTGTAAATCAACATGTTTTAATGGTTATATCAGTCAATGAGAATGCACCTTTCTTTAGAAATAGCTGAAGTACAAATGGAAAAGGTGATTAAAACTGATTATTTAAATCTAGGTTTTCTACTTGGTGATTTAAATCATGATTTTTAATTGGGTTCTGTTAAGCCTCAGGATCCATATCCTGCCATCTAAACAACGGGCTTGATTTGCAGAAGTGCTGAGCACCAGCACTTCCATCTGAAGTTTATTCAAGCTCAATATCGCTGAATTCAGTAGCACAGCCTTTGGGGCCCTCAGAGGATCAAGCCCAAATTAAGGCACTCAAGTTTGACATTTATGGCCAAAGTGACTCAACTGATCAAAGCAACCTGAAGTTGGTATGTAAGGGATAAAAATTAGAATCAAATCTAAATCTTGTCAATACTCCACATGGTAATTCATGTTTATTTTAGTTTAATCTCTGGAGTGTGTTGCTTTGGATTGAGGATTCCTTGTTGCTCTTTCTCCAGATGTTCTGACATTTTGATTTACCTTCTCTGTTACTGAATTTAGGCTTCTCTGCCAAGTCCATAGATTATTTATTTTTATCCCTGTGAGTTACTAATCCAGTCCCTCTAAAGCGTAGATTTGTTGGAAAGAAGCCTGGTGTTGCCTTGTCTCAAAGCTACGCACACCACTTGAGAAATTAGCTTCTTAGCTGACCTTTAAAGTGAGTGAGAATAATAGCCATGCAATTCAGCACAGTTTGGGTTTCATTATCACAGCAGTTCATGTCAGATGGGGCGCCACTATCTCAAAACTTTGTTTTTTTCCTAGTAATTACAGGAACCATTTACTGTACATAGAAAATCTGTAAGGTTTCTCAGCTTTTAGGCATGATAGTATTTCTAAATTTCATGTCTCTTGAGGAAATGATCATTTGCAGTGTGAATGACTACATACCATTTCCTCCATCCTTCTGCCAAAATAAATCATTCCCACGGCCTCTGTAACCATCATTTTTCCAGTGGAACTCTGCATGGATGGCTTAGGAATGGAATTGGCAATTTTAAAAGGAAGAGAGGAGAGGCATGCAAGCAATATGTCACTTAATCTATAGACAACAATCATTCCCATTAGGTTGAGATTCAAAGCTCAGCACAGAATTTCCTCATGTGGCAAAAGACCCTAGGTGTCCTAGATTAAAGCGTGGACTCTTGCTCTCAATAATTATTTGTTTTGGCCAGACAATTTTTACTCATTGTCAGGTAAGTAATACTGAAGTTCCCAGATGTCAAATGGTATAGTGGAGGACTCAAAGCTACATGGCAGTAGTCTGACAGCAAAGACACCAGAAGTGTGCAATTTAACAAAGTGCTAATTACTTAGCTGGCAAATATAAACAGGAAGCATAGACAAGGTGTTGGGAATGCAGGGGATTTTCAAAATCATCTATGACCTTGTCTAGACCAAGATAAAAGGTGTGATGTTAGAACATGTTAACTAACATGTTCTAATTAACAGACATGAAGTCTAGTATAGATAAGGCAGTACTGTATGTACTTTAACACATGCTAAACTGGTTGAGTGAAATCCTGGCCCCTTTGGAATTAGCTGCAGACTCCCATTGACTTCAGTGAGGCCAGGATTTCATTCAACACTGGACTTTTCAAATATGTAGTTAGTACATGTCAGCGAATGCATCCCAACATTGCACCTTTAAACCTTAGTCTGGACAAGACCCAAATGAAACCAGTGGAACTTGTCATCCTAAATCATGTAGGTCCTTTTAAAATCCCACACACCGGACTGTCTCTGAAGTAACAGTACAAAGTGCTTAGCTTTGCAACAGACACAAGCTGACTTCATTTCTCTACACCGTGGGCTGAGTTACATACAGATTCCTCCAAATGAACTTTCAGTTTAGACATCATCTTCCAATAAAAGTCTCTTGCATAGCAGCAGAGATTCCACTTATTAACAATGTGTTTATTTACTACATTCCTATGATATATTTCCAAAGCATCCATCACCACAATGCAACTATATGCTACAAACTCTTCAAGCTGCCTCATTTCTATAGTTTCTTTCATATCTATCCAAAAGTTTCACATTCACTAACTACTGTCTAGCCGACCCCAAACATTCAAAAATTAGGACAAGCACACCCCAAAATCACAAAATAATAAAATCAATATATTAAAATAATAAAAAAATTGGTTCTTTTTCTTTCCCTTTGAGCCTTTAAGGCTTCACTTTTTTCAAACTTTTCTCTAAAAATATGCGGGCTAGAAACTTGACTGACATTTTTTAAAAGTGAGATTTGCACATAATCACATGACTCCAGGTGGTGGGGTATAACAAATGCATGAAATATTGCAAGACTCATGACAATTTTATGAGAATTAGCAACACTAACACCTTTCTGTAGGTTTGTGCTTTGCGGTATACTGTGTATAATCTATGTGTATCAGTGACTCGTCTCTCCTTATCTACCTTCACACAACATATACATTTGTGACAGGCTCTAAGCAGTGTGGCAGCTAGTTGCCCTAAGGAAAAAAAGAAATCTACACAACCTGTTTGAATCCTTCTCTTACCCAGTGATGGATCATCATTCTTTCATTTGATATAAATAACAAAACCTATAGTATCAACTCGGACGCAAAATAAATAAAAGGCTCTAGCTATTTTTAGTGGTCAGTCAGTAATGTGTCCAATTTAGAACACCCATCCTTCCACCGCATTTCTTACAGGAGAGCTTTTGTCTGTTGGATTCATATCCCCACCCTCTAGGAAACCCAGCTGCCTGCTGATAATTAGCCTTGATAAACCATTAGGTGTTTCCTGAGGAGAATGCTAACAAACTTAAACTTGACCTGAAGACGAGCTCTGCGTAAGTTCGAAAGCTTGTCTCTCTCACCAACAGAAGTAGGTCCAATAAAAGATATTACCTCACTCAACTTGTCTCTCTAAACTTAAACACAGGCAGCAGTGGGGTATCTGGTTACCTGAGTCTAGGTTTTAATCCACAACTTGCCAAATGCTGTGGAGGCCCCACTCACCTCATTACATTCTAAAGATAAATACTTACATTCTATACGCTAAATAAGATGATAAAAAAAATCATCCAAAGCACAGGACTTGGTGGTGATGGGGGACTTCAACTACCCAGACATCTGTTGGGAAAATAATACTGCAGGGCACAGATTATCCAACAACTTCTTGGAATGCATTGGAGACAATTTTTTATTTCAGAAGGTAGAGAAAGCAACTAGGGGAGAGGCTGTTCTAGATTTGATTTTGACAAATAGGGAGGAGCTGGTTGAGAATTTGAAAGTGGAAAGCAGCTTGGGTGAAAGTGATCATGAAATGATAGAGTTCATGATTCTAAGGAAAAGCAAGAGGGAAAACACCACAATCAAGACAATGGATTTTAAGAAGGCAAACTTTACCAATCTCAGGTTGTTGGTAGTTAAGATCCCATGGGAAGCAAGTTTCATGGGGAAAACAGGTCATATTACAAAGGATGAATATAAACAAACAACACAAGTATGAGACAAAATTAGAAAGGCACAAAATGAGATTAAACTAGCTAAAGACATAAATAGTAACAAGAAATCACTCTACAAATACATTAGAAGCAAGAGAAAGACCAAGGGCAGGGTATGCCCATTACTTAATGAGGGGGGAAGACAATAACAGAAAATGTGGAAATAGCAGAAGTTCTAGATGAATTTTTTGTTTCAATTTTCACCAAAAAGGTTAGTAGTGATTGGACGTCTAACAGAGTGAAAGACAGTAAAAATGAGGTAGGATCTGAGGCTAAAACAGGGAAAGAACAAGTTAAAAATTACTTAGACAAATTAGATGTTTTCAAGTCACGGGGTCTGGTGAAATACATCCTAGAACACTCAAGGAGCTGACTGAGGAGATGTTTGAGCCATTAGCAATTATCTTTGAAAACTCACTGAAGACAGGAGAGATTCTAGAGGAGTAGAAGAGAGCAAATATAGTGCCAATCTATACAAAGGGGAATGAGGACAACCTGGGGGATTACAGACCAGCCAGTTTAACTTCAGTACCTGGAAAGATAATGGAGCAAATAATCACGCAGTTTGCAAACACCTAGAAGATAATAAGTAAATAAGTAACGGTCAGCATATACTTCTCAAGAACAAATTGCGTCAAACTAAACGAATAGCTTTCTTTGACAGGGTAACAAGCCTTGTGGATGGGAGGAAGCAGTAGATGTGGTATTTCTTGACTTTAGTAAGGGTTTTGTTACTGTCTCGCACAACATTCTCATAAACTAGGGAAATGCAACCTAGATAGAACTACTATGAGGTGGGTGCATAACTGGTTGGAAAACCATTCTGAGAGAGTAGTATCAGTGGTTCACAATCAAGCTGTAAGGCCATATCAAGTTGGATCCCACAGCGATTGGTCCTGGGTCCAGTTCTGTTCAATATCTTGAAAAATGATTTTGATAATGGCATGGAGAGTATATTTATAAAGGTTGCAGATGATACCAAACTGGGAGGGGTTGCAAGTGCTTTGGAGGATACGATTAAAATACAAAACGATCTGGATAGACTGGAGAAATGGTCTGAAGTAAATAGGATGAAATTCAATAAGGACAAATGCAAAGTACTCCACTTAGGAAGGAACAATCAGTTGCACACATACAAAATGGGAAATGACTGCCTAGGAGGAGTACTGCGGAACAGAATCTGGGGGTCATAGTGGATCACAAGCTAAATAGGAGTTAACAGTGTAACACTGTTACAAAAAAAAGCAAACATCATTCTGGGATGTATTAGCAGGAGTGTTGTAATCAAGAAACAAGAAATAATTCTTCTGCTCTACTCTGTACTGATTAGGCCTCAACTGGAGCATTATATCCAGTTCTGGTGCCACATTTCAGGAAAGATGTGGGCAAATTGGAGACAGTCCAGAAAAGAGCAACAAAAATGATTAAAGCTCTAGAAAACATGACCTATGAGGAAAGATAGAAAAAACTGGATTTGTTTAGTCTATAGAGGACTGAGGGGGGACTTGATAAGTTTTCAAGTACATAAATGGTTGTTACAAGGAGGAGTGAGAAAAATTGTTCTTGCTATCCTCGGAGCACAGGACAAGAAGCAATGGGCTTAAATTGCAGCAAGGGGGATTTAGGTTGGACATTAAGAAAAGCTTCCTAAATGTGAGGGTAATGAAGCACTGGAACAAATTGCCAATGGAGATTGTGGAATCTCCATCATTGTAGGTTTTTAAGAACAGGTTAGACAAACACTTGTCAGCAATGGTCTAGCTATTACCTTGCCTTGCTATTGCCTTGAGTGCAAGGGACTGGACTAGATGACCTATTGAGGTCCCTTCCAGTTCTGCACTTCTATGATTCTGTAAACAGAGTCAGACACTTGTGCGGCACTTGTCATCTAAGGATCTCACAACACATTATAAAGGTGGGTAAAAAGTCTTATCCCCATTTTACAGATCAGAAAAATGAGGTGCAGAGAGATTAAGAGTTTACAAATCAAATCATCAGCAAATCTGGGAACACAATCTTGAATAAGGTGTGAGTACCTGCATAGAACAGAACTCAGGTCTCCTGACTCCCAGCCTGTACACTGATACCACATTACTTCCTGGAGTAGTGCTAGTGCTAAAAAAGCAACAAAACAACAAAACCCACATAAAACAAAACAAAACAGATACATAGCTTTTGGCTGCATATGTCACTAGGAATAAAATTTTCAAAAGCATCTAAGTCACATTTTCAAAAGTGATTTATGCATTTAGGAGCCTAAGTCTCATGGAAAGTCAATGAAACGTAGGGTCCTAAGTGCTTAAATCTCTTTTGAAAATTGGGCTTTGGAGCTTAAATCACTTAGGTGGGTCTAAAAAATTTGTTCCATATAATGAATACAAATAATCTGGCACCACCACACCCCTTGATTATCATAAAATTGCAGGAGAATTTCAACCAATCAGAAACCTTGGAAAAATCAAAAACTGTATCCATGTGTCCGACTGCATCACTTTGTTTCTGCACTTTCCACTCCCTCAAACAATATCTCACTTTTTAAGAACATCCCTTGCTCGGTTATTTATTCATAATCATGTCCCACATGCAATAGGTCCCACAAAAACCAGATGTTGAGGCACACCATGTCCAGACCTCATTAGGGAAGGATGAATAATGACTTTGTAGTATATTGGCAATAAAAATATGATGAGATAGATTAAACCCAATCTCTTCTCTTGGACTATTAATCAGTCTCAGAGGTTATCCCCTTAGCATGCACCTGTTTGCTTTATTGCTGATATACAGTATGTATCTATTTCCCAATAATGACCCAGAAGATATTACAAGAATTAACACTTCCCTGGCTTAATTTATTGCTTCAAGAGTAATCATAATGTGGTATTGCTAGGGGAAATTTTTTCCAGGGCATATATACAATTCAATGCAAGCCATTATACTAATACAACGTTAACTTTGAGATTTAAGTGCACAAAAGCCAGAAAACTCAATTTTAAGGATTGCCTGGCAACCATCTCTCTGCCCTCTAGAGCTTATGCATTTTGCTTCCATCTTTCATTACAGGATTACTTGTGAGTTATGTATACTCTCTGGCAAATGCTTCAAGAGAAGGCTGCATAAAACTCTTTCTGAATTGGGCCATGGTGAGTTAGTCAATGGGTCTTAAGCACGTGCTTTGTTAAATCACACCCTAATGGCTCATATCCAGTAACTGAATATTGACCTCCTCTTTAAAGGTTCCAGCCACAAGAAGGAAGAGATTGTTTTACAGTCACTCGTTCCAGCCCTTGTTCCTGTAAGCCACTGTGGTGGCTACCATATTGTAATTGATTCATCCCAGGATATGCTTATGTATTTGCTAAGCATTTATTTTTGTTTGTTTTGCTTGTCAGCAATACAGTTCTATGAGCGGTATAGATGACAAGGTTAAGATGCACCATTATGTCTGGACAAAGGTATTGTGTATTGCTCACTAAGAATTAACGTTCTGAGCTCTACAGAGAGAATATGAAGGTACTGATTAGGCCTCTGTCAAGTATCAACTCTGTTGTCTTTCACTTTCCTCTCTCCCTTCCATCCACAAAACAATAAACATGTTTCTCTGGAACTACCATCCTATCTTTATCCACTGATCAAATTCAAGTTTTCCCTGCCCTCTGTCTCACAGTGTCCACGTAGAACAAACTCCTAGAGCAAGAGGCTAGTTCAGCATCTGTGCCCATTGGAACCCTTGGCTTTTCTACTGAGACTGCTAACAAGGGTGCCACTTCACATCACTTGGTGTAGTGGCCTTTGCAGTGTAAACTCTTGTCCCGTAGGAAACACACTAAGACCACTTATGTCATTTTGCAAAGACCACTGAACCACTGCAATGACCTAGTGATAATGATTTGGATTGAAGGTGAACCAGTGACCTACTGTAGAGGTGAATGCTCTGCATCCTAATACTGAGCTATCAAGTTCCCCCCATTATGTATTGTTTAACTGATTTTTTCTGATGGCCAAGGCTAAGAACATCTCTCATTCATGAGAGGTTTAATAGTGTGTACGTTTTTGTTGCAGTGCTGTTAGTAAATGACTGCAATTAATACCATTGTTAAAAATATCTTTAAAATACATGGCTGAATGTTTAATTTACGTGAACGTGAGGGACTAGTTCACTGGCTTCAGCGGACAGATGTTGGGCAGTTGCTATGCAAACTTCCCCCACCTCAGCTCTGCCAACACATAGGCCAGCAACATATGTTACACTGCAGTCCTGAGACTCTCTAGAAAAGAGACTGCCAAGCGTGCCGGACCAGTAGTGGTTTTGTTATTGGCACAAACTGGAGCTAGAACAGCCCTACTTATGCTTGGCAGAGAGATCCCAATGGGAGCATTGGATAAGTGATCCAATATGAGCGTTAATCTGAGTTACGGTGTTATGTATGAGCTGCGTGTGTTCTCCTTATGCATCTCTGTGAAAAAGCTTGTTCCTAAAGTTTGACAAGCCCTAATATATTGTTTGTTTTGCTGCTAATTTGCTGCTTCTCCCTCTGGGCTATTTCAAGTTGAAATCTTTGCAGAAGAGCATCACAACAGCAATGCAAAGCTCTGAGCGACGAGATTCTATTGGAGCACGAATTCAACTTTTCTCAGCAGGAATTGAGCATTCGGCAGAAGTCAGGTAATATATCTCGTTTGGAAGAGGGGAGGCACTAGCAGTTTTCAGTGCTTTTGTTGGATAACAGAGGGCTGGCTGCACGGAGTGAATGTGACAACTTGAGTAGTCTGAAGAATTTCAGAGCACAGCAGCAATTATACGTGAAGATACATGCACTGACAATTTGCACTGGTTTCATATCCACGTGCAAGTCAACATAGCTTTTATACATTTAAATATGCCAGGGGAACTGTCTGTTCAGAGGAAAAAAATCTACAAAGTTAAAATGGTTAGCAGAGTGTAGCAAGTCCCAAGCATACAGGACATGTCATGATACTACATTATCTGCTGACTGAAATAACTTGGGAATTGAAGCATGTCACCCTAATCACACCTGCAGCATCATCTCATGTGCATATGTGTATGTTAAATGGAGATAACACATGTGAAAGTTTGTGAAAATGGAGACAAGCTGCAGGTACAACTCATAAATGTGCAGGTCATGGTAGGTGGCATTGTTTGGGTACTATAGTATCATGACATATCCCAGGCACAGAATAAGTGTGGTAGTACTGCACGAGGACCTGCTACCCAGTCAACTTTGTGGATTTCTTCCTCTGAATAGACAATTCCCATCAAAGGTTTTATAGGTTTTAAAAGCTTTGGGTTTTGTTTGTAGAGGCAAGTTGCCAGTCTTCAATATGCCTTTCCAAACAAACACTCAGCTCAGCAATCAGATGTGGGAATGAACAGTAAACCCAGAACGGCAAACACGGTTAGTGTGGGCAGGCTCTCGGGAATTGCACAAGTCAAAGGCCCTGGGATCCTGCAGGACAACCACACTTCTAGTGTACTGGTATAGTAGTAAGTGTCTCACGTCAAAACCTGTGGCATTGTATGGCAGATATCACCACAGAGGCTTGGAACTTAACTTTTGCCATCACTCTAACTTCACTACCACTATTTTTTCCTTGCTCAGTGGGTCAGTCCCTGAACCCTATGCACAATGTGACTAACAGCATGTATGGTTCACATAATAGCCTCACAACTGGTGTAGTCCTTGTGGCTGTTGTGTTCCCTCTCACAAGAGGAATCAACTAGTGGGTCTGGATTGTTGTAGATCCATTGTCTCCACCCCAAAGTCCTTTGCACTGGAGCAGAGGGGGCCTGAGAGAACAAGTCTATGATATACACAGGTTGATGAGCCCTTGGCTGGGCTCATTGTATCCTTCCCTTTGTCCTGCACACAAGAGTAACACTGGTTCCTCTGTATTCAGCACTGTCAGAGAAGGCAGATTTTATCCTTGTGGAAGCTACGAAACAGCAGATGCTGTTGCCTACAATTAGGCAAATAAGTTCTTGTGCAATTTCTAGACCATGGCCATACAAAGAGCTTTTACCGTATGGGTGAAAGAGAGGTTCCAAAAACCGGTATCTGGTTTCTGCACAGATTTCAGCACTCCCCACAAGTCCACCTCTATGCCAGCTAGCCCTCGCAAAATCAGCCAGGGAACCCAAAGACCCACTCCCATAGGCAAAAACATCCACAGACAGATGAAAGCTACACACAGAAAGGTTTCTCTTCCACCAAAAGTGACCTTCACTGATAGAGTCTGGTGTCTTACTAACATCCTGCTGAGTTCCTGGCTAACACTTTACAGAGCCATCCACAAAAATGAATTAAAAACTTGCTAGCAGTATTACGGCAGGAACAAATAATAAATTGAACAACACAGAGAAATTTTCCACACTTTTCTCTCACTCTGCGGTAGGGAAATTACTCTCTAGGGAAGGCAGTTTTTGATCAACTTTACTTGTCATAACACAGAAGCAAATAACACAGTACTTTGCATCATTGCTGATGCTTTGGATGTGTCACCTTTATACATGCAGAGATTGTATATTCTTAGTGTGAATCTATTCGGATTTTGGGAGCAGCAGATTTATTTGCAAACACTGCCATTATCTCCATGGTGATGCTGACAACAATTTTTAGTTTTTGCACTGATCTCTATGATTAGAAATTCACTTCTACTATAAATTAGCTGCTTGGAAGGACACCCTGCAACAGGTTTCTTCAGGGTATCATTCCTACCTTCTGCATGCCATTTTCCAAAGGAATTAGAATGCCTATCACATCTACCTACCCATAACACTTTTCCATAGAATTACCATGATTAAATGAGCTATTGACAGGGGTGGGAGGGTGATGAGAGGAAACAGTAGGGACAGGAGAGGTTGTTATCTTCAGATTAAACTATTGCACAGTGAAGATGTGTCAGCAAGGTCTCAAATTTCACAGGTTAGAAATATAGATGTGCAATAAATGTACATTACTGGCTGTTCTAATAGTTTGCACACTGATAAATTAGGCAACAACACCACAGCTGTGCTGGGGTGGAGGTGGGGTAGATAAATTGGACCATTTCACCATCTGTGATTTTAGCCCACACCACCTGTTTTCACTGCATGAAAAATGCACTTTACATACTGTACATGTGTAAACTAATGGTTAAGGCTAACACATGTCCTCTTTTGCAGAAAGCCAGGAGAGGTCTGCAGTGAGGCTGGAAACTCTGCAATCTCAAGTCCAGAGTTTTCATCAGGTCAACCTTTGGACGGCGGATGGTGGAGGAGGAGCTGCATTTGTTCTGCTGCATAGCAGACAGGAGATAGAGACCTCTAGCCCGAGGGATGCTCTGAGATCCATGGGAGAAACTAGCAGATGAGTGTATTCATGGATGGTTGGGGCATTCGCATTAAAGCTATTCTCAGTGCTAATCCTCAGGTCCCCCCTCTCTCTCTCATGGTAGCAGGACACCCTGGTGACAGGATCAGATTTCTCTTACATGAAGCAATCCCTTTGGGTTGGAATTGGCCCTTCCACACCCCGCCACGTTTCCCAGAAACTAAGTATCCCCAAACATGCAGAGTTGTCATGAAACAGATTCTAGGATTGGAGGTGAGGCTGTGCTGACTGTTCCCCCACCCTTGCCACAAAGTGTCGGTCAAAGGAGCGAGTTTCCGACTCCTTTTATCCTCTCCATAGCACAACGTGCAGGGATAATTTCACCCAAGGGCCAAGTTTTTTTTTTTTAAGTGCTCAAATTAGGACCTTACACCAATACTTAGGCAAAATAAGTGGTCTGATTTTGAAAATTGCTCAGCACCCAGCAGCTGCTGGTGAATTTGAGATTTTTTTTTTTTTTTAAACTTCAGTGGGCTTTGGATCAGGCCCATATAGAGCTATACATCTTCAAAAGCACTGTACAAACATTAGCTAATGAACTGTTTTCTCTAAGAATAGAACAGCGTTGGTCTGTAAGAACAGGACCCTACTGTGGGTAGGCTTGCAGAGGCAGTTCTACAGCTAGTGCTAACTGAAAAGGAAACCCAAGGGAAAGGGTGAAATCAGAAAAAATAAAGTCTGTCTGAAGACATGACCATTGGGGGCCAGATCCTCCCCTGGTGTAAATGAGCATAGCTCCAGAGTTGCATTAATTTTCAATAGATGAGAATCTGGCCCTTTATTTTCACTGACCTTGATTAATCTAAATTTTGAACAGTCATTTGCATTATGCTATAGGTAAGCATTTTCCTTTTTTAAATGGGTACCTGTCTTTTAGTCTATTCTGCACTAGAAAAAGCAGCAACATTTCAGCCAAGCCAGCAGCAGATGAAACTTCCAGCGTAACATTGCTAATAATGGATGTGATTTTCAAAAACTCCCAAGCGATTTAAGAGCACAAGTCCCATGAAAAGTCAATGGAACCTGTATTCCTGTGATTGAGCTGCTCTGAAAATCCCTCCCAAAGTGCTTCCCATATCTGCTGGATGCTGCTTGCAATAGGCTATATCATCTATCGTAAGGACTTCTACATAAAATCGATGGTATGAGATATGGCCCAGGGTGTGCAACCGAATTTTTTTTTAACCCATCAAGACATTGATCTTTAAGCCTTTGTTTGCATTGTTCTGGAGAGACTGGACACATGTTACTAGTAGGACAAATACTGAACATCTGAACATCATTATATATTATATATGCGAGACAATGTTCATCTAAACCATAAAAGCCATGTAAGGAGACTTATCAATGTATTTTTCTTTTGCAAAATATTAATGTTTTTGTTGCCAAAAAGTCAAAAGTCTTGCCACTTGTATAATAATAAGCTTTGATAGATAGAGAGAATAGCTGAAATATACAGCAGCTTATTCTGAAAAGCTCACTCATTTTACAGTATATGGAATGTAATTGTCCAGAAAGTGAAATATGTATAAAAATAGGTAAAATCCCCACAATATTGTACTGAATTATATATTCCTCCTGCCAGGAAGGTTACAGCACTCTACAGTATATGTATGAAATGTTTGTTCAGAAAGTTAAAAAACATTGTTACCTTGGTGAATGACACGTTAATGTAGGAATGCATAATCAGAACTGATGCTCAATTCTGCTTAGCTGGTGCAAATCTACAGACAACCATCACCCACTTTTGTTCAAACAAAAATCAACCCCAAAGATTTGTTTGTTTGTTTGTTTTTTAAAGGGGCCGAATTGAAATTTACAACCAATAATTCCTCTGGAAATACAAGAATTTTGTTTCATTTTCCAGTTTGTTTACTGACAGCAGTCACCCACCTTTTAAAATAATTATTGCCTGACATTAGATAGAGCTTTTACTGCTTGTCCAGGACAAGGCAGTGAAATAAAAAGAATATCCAACTTTCCTCTCATGACCCAGTTCTGGGCTTGTGCTTTTTGGACTAGTCTTTGATCTGCAGCAGGCCTCATAGGCTTGTCTCCCGAAGGAACATGGTGCCAATGTTGTAGGAAACCTTTCTCACTCTGGCAGACGTAATGGAGGGCTTTGGCTGCTTCTGACCACTTGTGACCTCCAGGAAGTAACAGATCCCAGGGATTTCCTTTGGAAAGTTGTCTGGAAGCTCTTCACGGGACCGAGGGATAAAAGTAAAGTTTTCTTCCTTTTTCAAAAGCCTAGGAAAAAACAAAGAGGCAATCAAAAATGTTCTGGCCTTTGGTGAAATGCATATTTGCAAATATGTTAGCTAAATGCAAAACTCTTAATATAATTTCCTAATGTCATTTCTACGTAAAGGGTAAAATGCTTTTGTGTACCAACAAGGATTCTAATAACCTAAACTAATTACTAATGTAATAAGCCATTTACGTATAGAATACTTACATTAATGGGAAATTAGCAATTACTGGTAATGCTCAAGCAACTCCCTCACCCAACTTAGGAAGACAAAGAATCATCTCTCCAAAACTGTTATAAAGAATCAGCAACTTCTTTAACAATTATTAAGTTAAAGACTTTAAGAATTATTTAATTTTAAAGGATTGTTTTGAGAACTAAAAACATTTCTATAAATAATAGGAATGTTTGGACTTTTTGAAAACAGAATTTAATTTCCTGTTGAACTCTAACAAAATTGAAGGAATAGCTCAGAAAATTGACTGAGTAAAGAGAAGGTAAACTCTTAACTTTAAAAGGTTATCTGGAATGTTCCTGCCACAAGAATAACAGGCAATTAGAAATGTCGCATATTCTTTAAACAGATGACATAGTCAGGAGCTGAAGGTGCCAGCTAAGCCAACCCTAAAAGGCATGAAGCCAATGAAAGAGTGACAACAACCAACTTTGAATCTAAACAAAGCCAAAAGAGTTCAGTTTTCGTATAATTTCATGGAAAGAAAAAGGAAAAGAGTGCCGTGACCACTCCTCACACAGATACTCCTCACACTCCTCTGCTACCCTGTTTAAACAGCAAGCACTTCAAACTCATCCTATTTCTACAAGAAAGCTACTACACAGACAACAAGAACAGAGAAGGCTCAAGAAGAAACCAACCAAGGAAAAGCTCCCCAAAACTTCAACTTGGATTAGTGAGAGTGCTTACTTTGCCCATCTATAAACCAACAGGGTCCACCTTTTCCAAATGAAACTATTTTGCCCATCTATATCTAAGATTGGCTACAAAATAATTTGTGGGAATCAGATCTTGGTCTCAATTTACGAAGAGAAAAGTGCCCCATGAAAGGCTGGTCCATTCTTAAAGGTGTAATCTCTGCTAAAAGCACTCCACAGAGAGGCATACAGAGGAGATTGTAACAGAAGTAACAAGTTTATCATTTGTGTTGTTTTCTTTAATTTTTCTTCCCTTTCTTTAATAATAAAATAGTCATGGTAAATAATTGTGCTTATTTTGCTAGGTCTCAATCATAGGGTCTGCTAAGGTATGTAAAAGTAAACCTGTGACTACAATAGTGGAAGTCACACCATTGAGCTGGCAATAAAAGAAACAATTAGTAAGAGCTGGCCTATCATTTCTTGTTTCTCTAAACTAAAGACTTTTAATATTTTTAAAAATCAAATTGCTTGGTGTCAAACAATTTAAAATGACCCTTTTCTCCCCTTTCCCCAACTGATGTAAATGAACATAGCACCATTGGCTTCAAAGGAGCTAGACTGATTTACACCAGCTATGGATATGGCCAGCACATGCACTCTAAGAAAATCACTACTGGTGGATACTGTACTCAAAAGGAAGGCTAGATTCATAATGAATATTATCCATAGCGCATAGCTTGGCTAGCTTTAATACGAAGCAAGTTCAGTTTGGCAGAAATGCTCACTACAGATTGCACAGAGGCACTGTCCTGCTATCCAGAAATTCTGGGTGAAATTTGGAATGTACTGGAATCAAAAGTGCTATCAAGGTAGCTAGTCCTTTGCTTCGCTCATAGGCAAACTTTTCAGGCCAGACTATGTTATCCTTCACAAGTGGCTCCGATGATTTCATCAAGACCCCTCACAAAGCAAGATACTCTTCAGTACAAGTAAGGGTATCAAAATCTGGTATTATCCCATTAAAACCATCCAGCATAGTTGAGAGGAGCATTACAAATATAATCTATGCCAACTGGCTACAGTCACATAGAGACATTATGCCAGCATGGGCACACAGCAATGACCCAGTCACATCTACTTACTCCTGGGGGTATTCTACGCAAAAAAAAAAAAAAAATCTGCACACTTTTTTTAAAATTCTGCAAATTTTATTGTCAAAATAACACTAAATAATCATGCCAGTTTCAATTATTTTGATAATTTATTTCAAAATTCCTGTCAGCAAGTATGTCTGTAACAATACAGACACACACAAAAATCCCCCCAGGATTAGAGAGTTAAAGAAACCACTATGACAACCCAGTTCCTGCTTCTCTGCCCCCTCCCCCCAAAGCCCAGCGCGGGGGCCAGACACTCACACCTGCTTCCCCACATAGCCTAGCCATGGCCCCCCTCAACCCAGACACTCACACCCCCATCCCTACTCCACAGTGCCCAACTGTGGGCCCCCCCAGCCCAGACACTCACAGACCCTACCCTCCTAGAGCCCAGGGATCCAGAGGGAGGAACAGCCTGATGCCGGGTTCCGGGCTTGCACGGAGTTTCCTGCATGCCACCGCCTCCTTACTCCAGGGTGTGCGGGTAACTGCAGCTGCTGGGAACCCTCCAGTTCCCTCCCTATTCTGCTCCCCCCAGCCTTGTCTTCTATGTGTGAGCTGGGCTCTGCTGGGGCCAGTGGCCCATAGTGGCGGACAACATCTCTGCAGCCCATTTCTGTGGGGGGGAAAAGGAAATTCTGCACGCGCATTAATTTTTGCAAAATTCTGCATTGCACAATGGTGCAGAATTCCCCCAGGAGTAATCTACTTTCCTGTAGCTATGGCCGCTATGCCCCAGGCAAGAAGGGGCAATGGTACAGACCTGCCTATGCTGGCTTTTTGTCATCTGGGGATTCCTCCCATAGCACAGAAATATTCAGCTGGTCAGAACTGCAAGCCTTGTCGCCCCTTTGTCAAATGTCTTTCCTCAAATAAATTACTGATATAGAAGATATAGTCCCAGAAGAATAAAGAAGTCTAAACAAAAGCACTCTTCCCACCCCCCTGCCCTGAGACTGAGTGGGGACTGAGAGAGTAGTAGGTAACTCCGAGGAAGAATTTTAACAAGCACCACCATCACAACAGCTCAGATTTGTTCTATAAATCTTCTTCCTGTTGTTTTCAAGCTAACAAAGACAGTGAAGAAAGTGGAATTCAGTCTCTTGCAGGGTTTTGAAGAACATTACATTGGAGTCATGGTGAATTCTTAGAAATAAGAAAGCAGTTTGTGCCCCTTTCCTTTCCAGGATATTTATTCTCTCTCTGAAAGCCTCATCCAAAGCCCACAGAAGTCAACTGAAGGAATCCCATTGGCTCCAAAGGGCTTTGGAACAGGTTCTATATTCCCTTCTCTTATTGTTCCCAAAACTGAGTCATGGGAAGATGCAAAAGAAATACTGCTCCCGGGTGAATTTTCCAGGCTTCCCAGCACATTCTCAAACTTTCCCCTTGTCCTAAAATCCCAGAATGTCCATTATCACGGCACACAGGCTGCCTCTTGTTTGGGTTTTGGCTGAAGGATGGATCTCTGCTCTAACTACTTCCTATGTGCATCTGAAGGCATTTTCCTTCCATTGCTTTAGAATCAGGTTGGTTACAAATCTAATCATAGGTTTCAGAGTAGCAGCCGTGTTAGTCTGTATCCGCAAAAAGAACAGGAGTACTTGTGGCACCTTAGAGACTAACAAATTTATTAGAGCATAAGCTTTCGTGGGCTACAACCCACTTCTTCGGATGCATATAGAGTGAAACATATATTGAGGAGATATATATACACACATACAGAGAGCATGAACAGGTGGGAGTTGTCTTACCAACTCTGAGAGGCCAATTAAGTAAGAGAAAAAAAACTTTTGAAGTGATAATCAAGATAGCTCAGTACAGACAGTTTGATAAGAAGCAAGTGTGAAAATACTTACAAGGGGAGATAGATTCAATGTTTGTAATGGCTCAGCCATTCCCAGTCCTTATTTAATCCTGAGTTGATTGTGTCTAGTTTGCATATCAATTCCAGCTCAGCAGTCTCTCGTTGGAGTCTGTTTTTGAAGTTTTTCTGTTTTAAGATAGCCACCCGCAGGTCTGTCATAGAATGGCCAGACAGGTTAAAGTGTTCTCCCACTGGTTTTTGAGTATTATGATTCCTGATGTCAGATTTGTGTCCATTAATTCTTTTGCGTAGAGACTGTCCGGTTTGGCCAATGTACATGGCAGAGGGGCATTGCTGGCACATGATGGCATATATCACATTGGTAAATCTAATCATGTTTTTGTCTTCAGCCTCTGCTATGGTGCTTGTTATCCTGTGGTTTGAGTGTCATGATCTGTTTTCCAGGTCTTCAATTCTATGATCAAAAATACTGTAATCGTTTCTGAATTGCTTGAAAGCCTGTGCTGGCCTCTACCGAGAAGACACTTTCCTTTAATCTCAGCAATGCTTGCAGTAAATGTTCCTAGCCTTAAATCTACAGGTTTAATAGATTGCAGGAACTTTTCTTTGGCCCACATTTTTCCGCAAGCAGCAGCAGCTCTTGGAATATTCTCAGAGTGAAATCTGCAAGCTTCCTCTGCTTAATCCTTGCTGAATTCTGTATATTCACTGAAAAGCACTTGGCTTTGTTGAAGTCAAGGGCTTCCTGCCTTGGAGTCATTTTAACTTTATGGGTGAATTGTTTAGTCCCAATGACCTTTCACTTGTGGTTTTAAATTTTAAAAAATGGTGCTGTTAAAAGATTGATGTAGGAATGAGCAGATTCGAGCTGAAGCTCGGTAAGGGAAGGCAGATTTTAATAAAATCATCACAGCGATTTCTTATCTCCTGCTGGGAGAAAATCAGTACTGGTGTATCTTGCATCTTGTGTTGTCATTTAGGCCTTGATCTTTGCAATTTACTATGCTGTGTTTAACCTGGGTTAATGCACAGCTAGGTGCAGGACTGGGGCCTTACACCTGTGCAAAGTGGGTGAGAAATGTTACAATTTTGAGTGTCAATGATGACACAAGGTGCAAGGAAATGAATAATCAAGCTTCAGAAGTTATGAGCTGGTGCAAGTTGCTTGAAATTGCAAGTGGAAAGGTGGGGCAGTAGCAGGAAGATCAACCAATAGGAGGGCGTTAACAGGTGTAAGAATTAGCCTCACCAGTTTGAAACTCATTTTTTTTCTTTGAAGCCCCAAAAGATAAAACTAGACCCTCTAAGCTCTCCTGATCCCGAGGATAGACAGGGGTTGCACTGGTCTCCAGCAGAAGTTAAAGGAGCCACAAAACTATCAATATTTAATACCAACTGGAACTGTCCCCTAGGGAATGTTCTACCAGCCCAGGACCACCAGAGCATGCTACATTTCAGCTCTGCCATATAAAACCCCCTGTGCCAAAGGGGAGGTGGGTGGATAAGGGCAGCTACATGGCTTTGCACATTTGAGAATTCAGGACTTCTCAGTCGCTTGGCTGAGACAGCTTTCAGGACACTCTGTGCTGTTGGAGAGGCTCAAAAGTGACATAACCAGAGTTGAAGATCTGGCCCACGGCCTCAGAATGCAACTATTTCCTTACCCCTTTACATTGTATATGGCCTAAATCAGTAAGAAAAGAGTCATGCACTGAACTGTTGCTTAGGTAAGACATTGCTTCAGGTTCTGAAAGTTAAGCCAAGAACTCCTCCTTTAATATACACACACGAAATAGAAAGTCAGAGGTAATGTTTGACCCATGGACCCCATCTCAGCTTGGGAAGCAAATAAGATACGAAGAGAGAATGAGTAGCAGGGATGACACTTTGGTGACATCTGAAGAAACCAGCATGGCTGAAATGTGGTTTCTAACTCCCTTTTTAATTTGGATTCTACAGTTGTGCTACTTTGTAGCCCACAGGTGTTAATATCATTCTAATAGTTTTGTTACTAACCCCAGTTGGGCAAAGGAATCTTTTTTAGAATGTAAAGGTAGAATAAGTGGCATAAAATGTGATTTAAAAAGATTTTCACTAGAGTGTGGTGCAGAAGAGGATTTCCTGCCACCGTGTCTTGGGAGTTGGAATTTTATCCAAATAAAGGCTTTATGACTTATGAGGAGAAGCTGAGGGAACTGGGATTGTTTAGTCAGCAG